>NW_004524724.1:5044674-5066880 GCF_000260255.1 Octodon degus
TTGAACTCAGATCCTTGTGTTTGCCAGTCAACCGCTTATCCTACTGAGCATCTCCTGGGCCACTCAGCTCCATCTTTGCAGTCCACAGCTTTCCTGGCGCTTCTTCTCTAGCTAAACTCACAACATTTTAAATCATCCTGTTGGGCTCTTTGCTCTTGACTTTCAACATATGTCTGACTAAAAGCCCCCAACAATAACTATGCCACTACCTCAACATTTGACTCCCTCTAGATTTCTTTTGCAAGATTCACTACTCCAGTGCACTTAATCTCAGTCTCAGGCAAAGTCTCTGGACAGGAGCAACATGCAGATAAGTTTTCTGCCAGACCATAACACAGATCATCTACAGTCCAACAACCAATGCAGTCCTTCCCAGCAGAAACTTCCCCAGCCTGGTCTTTATAGGCAGGCTTTCTGTCAGCATTCTTGTCTTCTGAGCTCTGACGAGAATCTCCCATGTGGAAGAGCCGAAGTCATCTCAGGTCTTTGCTAGTAGGCAAGATCTCTAAACCTTTCCTATCTCTTTCTGTAAGCCATTCCTGAAAGTTCTTGAACAACATGGTCAGGTAGTCGCAGCATCGACCCCACTTCTCTGGTAGCAAATTCTGTCTTGGTTGCTTTTTACTAAATGCTGTGACAAAATACCCAACACCCAAAATCAGGAAAGGGTAAACACAGTTTAGTTCACAGTTTATGGAGGTTTCAGTCCATACTCGGCTGTCCCCTGGGTAGAGTAGCACAAGGCAGAAGGCAGCAGTTCATGGCATTAGAAAACAGTGAAGAACAGAGGAAGGAGCAGCAGCTATGGCATCTGTCAAGCTTCTCTCCCTTCCACGCTGACTGCGAAGACCATAGCTCCTCTAAGGAATTGGCGGCGGCTGCTGTGAAGATTGGAGCGCTTCCAAAGTGGCTCAGCTATGAAGATCAAGCTCTTCCAAGGAAGTTGCACGGCTGTGAAGTGGCATGGAGCTTCCAGAAAATGGATGGCTGGGAAGCCTTCCTCAATCCCTTTATATACCCTTTAAGTGCTGAGTCACTCTAGGGCTGGCCCTCCATGCCCTAGAGTGTGGAGTGGCTGAGCCCATCCAGCTAAGCTGCTGACTCTCGAAGTTGACACAATGTATCAACTACCACAGAGGGAATTGTAGTATCTCCTCTGACCTAAAAATACATACATACATACATACATACATACATGTGTATTTTGCTTTTTTACCTATTTAGAAGTATGGAGTATCTCATATAGGGTATCTCTTTTTGGGGAAGAGAGGTGATACTGGGGCTTGAACCAGTGGCCTCATGCATGCTAGGGAAGTCCTCTGCCACTGAGCTACATCTTCAGCCCTTGTAGGGTGGTTGGTTTCTGGTTTTGCTTTAATGTAATTGTATTAATAGTTTAATTAGAGCTTTACTCTTAGAAGGTGTCCTAAGTTTGTGTTTTGTAGCATTTTAAAGAAATGCAATAAATTTATATTGGCACAAAATATATAGTGGAGCCTCCAATGATATGTAATTATCTGGAAGAAAAATATCAGTTGATACCTTTTCTATAAAACAATCGTAAAGGATTAATAAAACCAGATTTATTAAATGTACGAACAAATACATTTCTATTTATTAAATGTATGAACAAATTGCAGTTAAGAGTCTTTGGACATATTAATGGTATTCTGAGCAAAAGTATTGGAGATGGACTACTTAACTGATAACATGTATAACTTTGCATTTATTTGATGGTATTTTTTCTCATCTGGCCAATTTATGGTTTTCTTTTCAGGGGTGTAGTTCCCTTTAGTCAAAGGAAAAAAATGCTAGAGAAAGCTAGAGCAAAAAATAAGAAGCCCAAATCCAGTGCTGGTATTTCCTCCATGCCGAACATCACTGTTGGTACCCAGGTAAGTGGCAGAATTAAGCTGTCCCAAACCCATCTTTTCCTTCTGAGCCCCACACTCTCTGTTAGGAGCCCCTGTGGGTAGATGTGTGTCACCTGAAGGGCTAGGTGTCACTGTGTGTGTCACTTCATTTCTGCTTAACATGATTACTGAGTAACGTGTTATACACTGTGTTTCATGTCAGTAGAGCTTCCGGTGGCTGCTTCCTATATTTACCTGGTTTAAAAACTCACTTGATACTTATGAAGTATAAAGCCTGGAGCCACTTCTACTGAAAAAGGTTCATTTCTTCCTGGTGGCAGAGCCAACATCCCTGTGCCATACAGGGCCTGGAAGGTGGTCTCCTTGTCACAGAGGCTCTGGCCCTCAGGGCAAGCACACAGCCAACCCACTGTCTGAATGACCCAAGGCAAAATGACATATCTGCAGCAGGTGATTGGAGACACTGGCTGGTTTAAATCTGACATTAAGAGATTTATAAAATTAATAAATACTGCCATTTTCTCACTAGCATTTTTGAAAATGTAGCTAGTTGTCGTAAGAATTGTTTATATTACTACATGGTTTCATTCCTGTCAATATTTTTAAAATTCTCAGTTTTAATTACTAGTACATTTAATTTACTGACTACTTAAAATAGATATGATTCATATAAACACAAGATTTTTATAATACTGTCTAATATTTATAGTGAAAAAGGCCCTGAGGTCAGAATAATTTGAGACCTGTTACACTTCTAATTTTTTTTTTTTTTTTTTTTGGTGGAACCGGGGATTGAACTCAGGTCCTTGAAACACTTCTAATTTTTTTTTTTAAATATTTATTTATTTTTATTTATTACATTTATTTATTGTGTGTGTGTGTGTGTGGCCAGCTCAGCCCACCAGGGGGCGGGTCTGGCTGGCATGTGGTGCTGGGGATCGAACCGCGGTCCCTGTGCTTTGGCAAGCTTGTTTCAAGTAGGTGCTTTAGACCACTGAGCCATCTCTCCAGTCCCCCACTTCTAATTTTTAAAGTCTGATGGTTTATCTTCAGATCAAACATGTAATGTTTATATTGTACTATAGCAAGTACTATGGTGAATGCTTAGGAACTTGTATAATCTTTAAAATTCAGCCAGTTTTTTTTTTTTTTTTTTTTAATCACTAAAACAGAATAGCCTCTATATTCTTTATCTTGTGGTTTTTAAAAGCACGGTTTCAGTTGGGCATTGTAGTAAATGCCTGTAATTCCAGAACTTGGGAAGCTGAGACAGGAGGATTGCTTTCAGTTGAGGCCAGCCTGAGTTACCCTGAGATCTGTCTACAAAAAATAAAAAAGATAAAAGATAAATAAACCAGAAGAGACAGGGGTATAGCTCAGTATGAAGGCTCTCGGTTCAGTCCACAGCACACAGTCAGTCACTAACCATAAATAACATGTTATAACATGCCAAGTTTCTTTTTTAATGAAATATTTATTGCTGAGCCTCTTTTATGCTTTAACCCTTCACCAGTCGGATCTGACACTTTGTGGGTGAAACTTGCTTCTAAGTCATAGTTCATCAGAGATCTGTCTTCCCCATTCATGCCTCCGAATTTCCTTGGTACGCAGCTGTGCGTTGCTTGAACTGCAACTGTAGGCCATTTGGTCCACAGTCTTCTAATTAGAGCCTCCAAAAACATTGCCTTCATATATGTCACTAGTCAAACAGAGTATGGCATTTGTTAACGAGGAGACTGAACAGAATGTTAATTCAGACTGGCCTGTTGGAGACGTCAGAAGAGATTTGCAAAGATAAGGCTTAAATTGAAGGTAGAGCTATTGATATATTATATGGCCACTGACTTCCAAAGTGTAACCTGAGGTTAGTCTCTGTCAGGGAGAATTATATAGGTTATCAACTCCTGAAAGTAGTATATAACTAGTATTTTTTTTTTTTTTTTTTTTTTTTTTTAAGTACTGGGAATCAAACTCTGGGACCTTGTGCTTGCCAGGCAGGTGCTTATGCCACTGAGCTATATATCCAGCCCCTAACTAGTATTTTTTAATTTACAAGAAAAAATGGCAGGGCCCAGCAAGCGCAGGGTCCTGAGTTCAATTCCCAGTATCACAAAACAAAACAAAAAAACAAAACAATGCAAAGCAAAACAAAACAAAACAAAGAAAAAGACAAAATGACAGTGTCCAGTGACACTTATGGCTAATAGAAAACATTTATTATGCTGCTGAGGGGCTGGAGAGATAGCTCAGAGGCATTAGCATCTCCCTGGCAAGCACAATGACCCAAGTTTGATTCTCGGCCCCACATGCTGCAGGAGCTCAGCTCCAGATCCCCTGGATGTGGGGCATCATCATATTCCGGGCATGGTGGCGCATGCCTGTAATGCCAGCACTGGGAGGTTGAGCCAGGAGAATCTTCAAGACCAACCTGGGGGCTACAAAAAGTGAACACAAGGCCAGCCTGAACTAGTGAGACCCTGTCTCAGAAAAAACAAAACAAAACAACTTATTAGGTTGCTGGGCTATCCCGAGTCCTAAAAACACTAATCTTGTAGAGCAAATGAACACCCATAGAGATGAAGTCATAAAGTCTATGTAACATTATAAATTAAGGAAGAAAGTGATTTCAAATTAAAAGAAACACAAAAAAGCATAGTATTTTGTAATATCATGAATTAAGGAAGAAAGTGATTTCAAATTAAAAGAAACAGACAAAAAAAAGCATAGTATTTTTTCTTTACATTTTACCTTTTTAATGAAACCCTTTTTAGTTTCTTTACTGGTATTTCTGTTTAGTCTTTTTGGTAGCTAGTTATTTCCTGGATGGATTTTTAAAATCAGTGCTAAGTACTTAGGAACCACACTGAAATTATTCTTGCTCTTCAGTTTTAGTAATAAATTTTCTTGATGGAGAACTTTAAATTGATGCATTGCTAGTGTTACTTATTGTGTGAGGCTGTATTAGCAAGCCTGGAAAGCAGTACTTTCATGTATTGCATTTTCATACACTTAAAATAATTGTTCTACTTTGTTTTGAAATTAGATCTCTTGATGGTGGTTTCTTTTGTTTACTAGGTGTGCTTAAGAAATAACCCTCTTTACCATGCGGGTGCAGTGGCGTTTTCAGTTAGTGCTGGCATTCCGAAAGTGGGCGTCCTGATGGAGTCTGTATGGAATATGAACGACAGCTGCAGATTCCAACTCAGATCTCCTGAGAGCCTGAAAAGCATGGAAAAGGCTGGCAAAGCGACCGAAGCCAAGTAAGTGCTGCCTGTGCGTGCTGTGTGTATGTGTGGGGATGTCCAGGATGTGAGCACATACAAAGACATGGAAAGCAAGACTTGCTGCTCTTTGCTGTCTGCAAGTTGATTCCCATTTGTATAGTTCAGGGTGGTGATTGTTCTTCTGGGTTTTTTGGCTGTATTGGGCGTTGAATTCAGGAACCTGCAAATGTTAGGCAAGTGTTCTGCCACTGAGCTATACTACTAGTTCCCATTCCTCTCCCTTCCCCTCCCCTACCTTCTCTTCCCCTCTTGTCCTTGTTTTATTTTGAGAAAGGATCTCACTGAGTTGTGTAGGCTGGTCTTGAATTTGAGATCCTCTTGCCTCCTCTTCCCAGTAGCTGGGATTGCAGTGTGTACCCCACACCAGGCAGTGTGTAGTTGCTCTTAGTGGTGGCCAGGATGGCAGCATAGGGTTTTCATTTCTGATATCTTCTCTTTGGTTACTATATTCTGTTCTTTGTAGGTGTTGATTGCAGTAGTAATGTGTTTAGTCCTGATTTTATCTTCCACTCTCCTTTAATAATGTAATTTCTCCCCTCCATTCCCCCTCTCTTCTTCCTGTCTGTCTGTCATCTTTCCTTTATTCCATCCATCCATCCATCCATCCATCCATCCATCCATCCATCCATGCATATGTCCATCTATTTTGTCTTTTTGAGAGAGAGTTTACAGGACCTGAACTCACTTTGTAAGGCAGGCTGGCCTCAAACTCAAAAGTATTCCTCTTGCCCTAGCCTCCCAGTATATTATTTCTGTCACACATTTTGTCTGCATCTTAATTGTAGGAAGGGTCTTACAGGTTCTTGTGCTGGGAGGAAAGTTTTAAAATTAATTCATTAATTTTTGCGATACTGGTGATTGACCCCAGGGTCTTTACACCGAGCTATGTCCCTGGCCTTTCTAACCCTTTTTTAATTTTAATTTTAAGACAGGCTCTAGCTGGGTTGCTTAGTCAGGGCATAAACTTGTGACCCTCCAGCCTCAGCCTCACAGAGATCTGGGATTACAGGTGTACTGTACCACATCAATTTAAAAAAAGTCCACAGAGGCTTTGTAAACCTTCTTGGAGTTGGAGAGATGTGTAAAAAGAAATGCCAATAAATTTTATATTGTGTCACACTCTGGGACTGGCCTAATGTTTAGAGATAGATATGAATGTCTTAACTCTGCATGTTTAAAATTTATTCATCTCTAAAAATACTGTGGATTGTAATTTGATGGTTTGGTACATGAACTAAAAACTTTAAGTCTTAAAATAATTTTATAAATATATGTGACCATTGAAAAATGGAAGTGTAATTATATTATATATTATATGTAATATAATTTGCATTGTGCAAACCCAGAAAGTCAGAAATTCAGAACCACAAGGATTAAAAAAAATACAAAAATACAATCTTTTAACAAGCCAGAGCGATTATACTCTATTACACTTTCTGCCTAATTATGTATTTTTGTCGGTATAATGTTGACACTCTGCTAAACTCCCATATCACATCTTTTTTTTAAAAATATTTTTTTAGTTTTTTCACATCTGTCTTTAAAAAAAAAGGTTAATAAGCTTATCAAAATTCATTGAGTTTTGTTCTAAAAATAAAAGGAACCAAATACCTTTTTAAAGAACATTTGATTTTTTTTTTTTTTTTTTTTAATAGACTGGAGATTAAACCCAGGGAAAGCTGTGTTTTATCCCTAATCCTCTTTTTCTTATTTTGTGACATGATCTCTCAGAATTTCAGAGATTGGCCTAGATTTGGCAGTGTGCATGCTTTCATAGTCTCTGGGATTTTAAGTGTGTAATATCACATGTAGCCATTTGAAAGTTTTAAAAATTTTTCTTAAAAAATCATCTGTCTGTCTGTCTATTCGTTTGGTACACGGTCTTGCTACGCAGCTCAGACTTGTAGAGATCCTCCTGTCTCGACCTTTCCAGCAGTGGGCTAATAGGCATGTACCACCATGCTTGGTTTCGGTGGCTGGCAAGGTGCACTTGTGGTTCCGGGGCCAGCTCGGCATGCGGTACTAGAGATCGAACCTGGGTCCTTGTGCTTGCCAGGCAGGTACTTAGACTGCCGAGCTTCTCCCCAGCCCCTGAAATGTTTTTGATGCCCCCAAATATTAATTATAACCACAATGATTGCTGTGTGCTACGTAAATCCTGTGGCGAAGCCTTCACACTTTCTGGAATTCAGCCTGTTCTAGTGCACATGTGCAAAAGTTAAGCGAAATGAGATATTGAGGACAGTCATTTTTACGCCAGCTCTTGAAAGGCCTGCCTTGGAGTGCTGGAGATAAGTCGTGCTGTGTTCTTCTGTCACCGGTTCTGTGAAGCAAGTGACAGTGCTGCCTGCTGCATGCAGAGCCTGCTTGCTGGGATGATGTGAGAATGGGCTGACCTGCCTTTGGATTACTTCCTTCTCAGCGCAAGGGAATTCTGATGAAGGTGACAGGCAAGAGAGTTGAAAGGGTTACACAGTATCTAGATGGGGTTGTGAGTTGCAAGTGACTATGACTAGACACTGGTTCCTGCGTGTTAGCAAAGAAACACTGGTTTGCATGTACAGAATTCCTGAATTGTGGCTATCGCTAGGTCGAGCAGTAGGGAACTAGTGCAGTGAAGAGGAATAGCTTATTAACACTGGCACCAGGGGGCTGAGAATGGACTTTCACACTCCGTCACACTTAGAGTCATGACAATGGCCTGGGCGTTTTCCCTAGCCCTTGCCTTTGTTGCCAGGCAGATGGCTGAATTTTCCTGTCTTTGTTCATGGGGGTAGAGTGTGGAACCTGCCTGCTCGAGAGTCTTGGCTGAAGCCATGTTGGAGAATGAAGTGCAGCTGTTGTTCTTTCTAGATCAAGTGTGTTAGAGTGCTTGTCCCCAGTCACTCACACTGTGCACAGCAGTGTTCCCGTCTTCTCGCAAAGTGTTGGTTGGAAATCCACGCTGTGGCATGCAGAAGGCCCTGGGCGCAGTCTGTGGTCCCACAGAACAAATGTGTGGTGTGTGCTTCTCTTCAGAGCATTCAGATCATGTTGTTTCATGAGAGTTGTTAGTAGTTGATTTCTTATAAGAATGAATTTAATACATTACTTGAAAAGTTTCTGTTACTTAATTTTCCCAGTTATGAGGAGAATCTTTTCTCTTACCTTAGGCCTGAGAGCAAACAGGAGCCTGTGAAGACAGAGATGGGGCCCCCTCCATCGCCAGCGTCTACCTGCAGTGATGCGTCCTCCATCGCCAGCAGTGCGTCTGTGCCGTACAGTGAGTTTCCCATTGGGCTTGTATGTGGGCCTGTCAGCTTCTACCATGGTTTAAATGTAACTTTTCATATAAGTTGTATGTTCGCTAGCTTATTTTATTTATTTTTTTTCACAATAAAACAAATCTGAACCGCTCTGTTAACATACCACGTAGGTTCCTTTTGCTATTAATGTACATAGCGTATCTCCTTACCAGCTGTAATTTCCTTGCAGGGAAATGATTTTTTTTTACCATTAGAAAAATACTAATAATTTACTTTTTTTAACTTTTGTATCCACCTACCATTCCCATGACAATTAGATAAATTTCCTGGAATGTACTGTTTGTTTGTTTTTACATAACATGCTTTAATTCTTTTTTTAATTTAAAAAGTTATATACTATAACATGTCATAATAAGTCATAAAACATATATATATGTGCATTTTAATGAGTAAGTATAAAGTAAACACTATCCAGTTAGGAAATGGAACATTGTCTGTACTATAGACATACCTGTATGTTATTCCTGCTTTCATAGCTCAAGTAAGTACCAGTCCAACTTCTATGATGGTTCTATAGTGATTTGCTTATTTTTCTAAATAGTTTAATCAATTTTCTAATTGTATTTTGCTTTTGTAATATTTTTTTATTGAGAAATAAATATGAATGAGACAGTTTTACACCTGATTAATAGGACAGTTTTTTTTTTTTTTTTTTTTTTTGGTGGAACCGGGGATTGAACTCAGGCTGTTGCGCTTGCCAGGGAAGTGCTTATTCCACTGAGCCATCTCGCCGGCCCTAAGAGGACAGTTTTGATAGTCAATACTCTGTACATTGTTATCTTCTTAGTGGTTATCCATGTACAAGAAGCAGACAGGATATTCTGTCCAAACACTGTTAGTACACCTCTTTCTTCTCATTGAGTTAAGCGAAAGTAGCTGTAAATTTATCCTATTTTGTATATATAAATACAAAATGATCTTTCCTTTGTATCTTTTTTTTTAATTTTAATTTTTTTTGTCTTGTCAGAGGTGAATATTCTATTGGCATCTAAATACTATAGGTGTTTGAATTCAACTAAACAATCAAACACTGTCTAGCAGTCTATAATATTAGTGGGTTATTCTCAGAAGTTATTGACTTGAGGCTTATTTTATTTTTGGACAGCTTAAATGGAAAGGGTGTTGATCATTTGTTTTGTTTTTGGGTATTATAGTTTTCAAATATACGTAAAGTTCACTGTAGTACTAGAAGGAAATTGCTTGCTAGTAGTTGAAATATATGCTTTCTCTGTTTAAACACTATTTTGTAAATTTGGTAAAAGGTGGTCACAACATTTTCTAGGATTTATTGAATTCATATGTTTTAACTTAATACTGTACCATGGACTTAAAGTATTTTTAAGAGCTTCTTAAATAACAGACTTTAATAGTTACGTGATAACTTTAAAAATAGCCCAGTATGGGGCCCGGGAGATAGCTCAGTAGAATAAGTGTTTGTCTGGCAAGCGCAAGGGCCTGAGTTCAATCCCCAGTTCCGTCAAAAAAAAAAAAAAAAAAAAAAGGAAGCCCAGTAGATCCTCATTTTTTAAGTGTTGATAAGAGAACCTTCATTTGAAAGTCCAAAATATATTTTTTTGATTCTTTACACTTGTTTGTAATAGTGTCAGTATAGTTAAACATTAACGGTTCTTCACTGTGAATTTATTTTTGAAATAAAAGATGGTCATAAAGCTCCCATTGAGAAAGGAGTAGCTCTTAAAGTTTTCATTTAGAAACCTCAGCTGTGTATCCCTCAACTGTGTATCCCTGGTCTCTCTCTCCCCCCCCCTCCCCCATATATTTAGATGCAGTCTATAAAGTCTCTTTTTACATTTTCTTTTTGGTACTTATTATTTTGTTGTTGTCTAAGAACGACGTCGATCAACACCTGCCCCAAAGGAAGAGGAAAAGGTGAATGAAGAGCAGTGGTCTCTTCGCGAAGTTGTGTTTGTGGAGGACGTGAAGAATGTTCCTGTGGGCAAGGTTTGTTGGCAGCCCCTGGGGAGCAACTCCCCAGGGAGCTGTGAGTGGGCGGGGAACTTGGCAGCTAGCATCTGGGAGCCCATTTCTTGGGTGGCCCTTTCATTTCTAGCACCCTTGTCGCTGAGCACTTGGGCATGTGCTGCTTTTTATCCTTATTTTGGGGGGCGATACTAGATTTCAGAGAAGTTGCCCAGGTACTTTACTTTTTGATACAGTTCACTCTTGGAGCTACTAGACAATGAGAATGGAAATGGTTGGGGATATTTAAAAATCATTCCTTAAAATTGGAAAATTTTTTCCTCCCTGAGTCACTTTTCACTTTCTCCTCTTTTCTTACTGAGAGAGTTTTCTTTTGAAGAAGTCAGGTAAGCAGAGGCCACCATCTAGTGTTGTACTCTCCTGACACTGCAGTGTGAGTGTCCCAGTAGTTCTCTTGATGCCTTCCCGAGAGCCTTTGCTTTTGGAATTTAGGTGCCAGTGGTTTCTTTGGAGGTGCTCATTCCCTCTGGCTTGGCAGTGAAGCATTAGTAGCGTAGGGGCACTTTGTAAGTCTATGTCCTTTGCCTGTCTCTCTCCACTGCCCACTCGGTCCCTGGGCTGACCACCACCATATCTGCTGATTTTGTCTGTTTGTATTTATTTAAAGTTAAATAACCTTAAAAGTAAGCTCCTCAGTCACATTAATTCTACTTGAAGCACTCAGTAGCTGCATAGGTTTGCTGGGTAGTGCTGAGGAAGAACATTGCCGTCTTCAAGAAAGTTCTGTCAAGTAGTGCTGCCTTAAACAAAACGGGGAGCTGGATGTGGTACATGCCTGTCATCCCAGCACTCAGGAAGCTGAGGCAGGAGGATCGCTGGAAGTTTGAGGTGCACAGTATAAGACCCTGTGTCTAAATAAACTAGCAGAGAAGATGAGACAGTTTCATGGATTATAATTCCTTTTCAGTTAATTGCCAACCACCCACAGACTGTCATCACTGTGTGGGTCAGTTTCTTAAGCCTTGGACATAGACTGGAACAGCACAGTTTTGTGCTTCTATTCAAGTTAGTTTTATCAGTTGATGGTTGTTAAAGAAATCTATCCAGAAGCAGAGCATTGCCCTCGGTGCTGGATGTGTTCTGTGCGTGCAGCTGCCCTGTGCGGTGCCACCACTCCGTGCTCCTGCTTGTGCTGCAGGTGCTCAAAGTGGACGGCGCCTATGTCGCGGTCAAGTTCCCAGGGACGTCCAGCAGCAGCAGCTGTCAGGGCAGCTCTGGCCCTGATGCGGACCCATCTTCGCTTCTGCAGGACTGCAGGCTGCTGAGAATCGATGAGCTGCAGGTGCGTGCAGAGGCGCTGGCAGGCCATGTTGAGTGACTTCTTGGGTGTCTGTGGAGTTTGAACATGGAATATTTTGGTGTGTTGTTCAGGTTGTCAAAACTGGAGGAACGCCGAAAGTTCCAGACTGCTTTCAAAGGACGCCTAAAAAGCTTTGTATCCCTGAAAAAACAGAAATATTAGCAGTGAATGTAGATTCCAAAGGTAAAGATTTTCTGAGTCTTTGAGTCAGCATATCGTGTGTCACGTGGATGTTCGTGTGGTTTAGGGTGTGGGTAGTTCATGGTAACTGTGGGAATTAAGTCCTTATTAGTGATCCTTCAAGGTGTGTGACCGTGCCTTTTCCCATTTATCTGCTGTGCAGGTGTGCATGCTGTTTTGAAGACTGGAAACTGGGTGCGCTACTGTATCTTTGATCTTGCGACAGGAAAAGCTGAGCAGGAAAATAATTTTCCTACCAGCAGCATTGCTTTCCTCGGTCAGGATGAGAGGAATGTGGCCATTTTCACTGCTGGGCAGGTGAGAGGCCTTATCCTGGCTTCAGACACCGGTGGGCAGTACCAGCAGTTTGCAGAGTTTGGGGTTTTGGTCTTTGGTGTGCTTACTTCTCGTAAAGTATTAAGGAATTTAGAACACTAAACACGTTTCATTGTGGGTTTTTAAAATTTGACCAGTGTTACTAACATCAAGTTTAAAAAGTAAATATACCTAGTAAAATCATTTTGACTGGGAGCCAAAGTTTCTTTCTTCCTCTCTCTTCCAGGAATCCCCTATCATTCTTAGAGATGGAAATGGTACCATCTACCCCATGGCCAAGGACTGCATGGGAGGTATTAGGGACCCTGACTGGCTTGACCTGCCCCCGATCAGTAGTCTTGGCATGGGTGTGCATTCTCTAGTGAACCTGCCTGCTAATTCAACCATCAAAAAGAAAGCTGCTATTATCATCATGGCTGTTGAGGTAATTTGACTTCGGAGACTACCTGGTGCTTTGATTGAGAAGGCGCTGCCCAAGTCTAGGGAATGACCTTGAAGACTGTGGCTTCCCTTGAAGACCGTGACAGAGACGGGGGTGGGGTGGGTGGGTAGATGGGGAATGGGGACCGGGGATTGCACTGGGCTGGGTGAGAGAGGCACAGTCCTGGGAGGCACAGTCCTGGGAGGCAGAAGGTCACACTCTGACAAGATTGTCTGCCTGGCTGCACTTTGAGGTGTTCCTAAGGCTCCAGTTGCAGTCTTTGGGACCCTCCCTGAGATGTCCCCAGAATATAGGGGTCACAGTGTCAGCCAGTGGTGACTGAGAAGGATGGAGAGGCATCAGAGAGGTTTGTGTACCAAACTAAGGGGCTGCAGCTTCCCTGACTGTCAGGAGGAGGAGGATTCTAAGCTGGTAATGTTAGCTCAAGTTTTGAAGAAACATCAGTAATGAAGGGTGAACTTTAAGGGGAGGAGTTGGTGTTTAGGATCATTTAACAGGCTAATTACAGTAATCTAGGTTAAAAACAAAGTACACTCAAACTCTTAGAAATGAGGAGGGCTGATAGTTTGAGTGGAAAGCTTTGTAAGAAGATTGGCAGGAAGTGAAGCAGCATTGCATAGCCTCTGATTTGGGTGTGGTGAGACATAAATGGGATAAAGAAAGGGGAAAAGCTGTGTCTTGAGTGGGTGTGTTTGGTTTTAGATGTGTTTGTGGCAGCAGCCTCACTGGAAGCTGTTGTTGCTTGTGTTGCTGAGGTTGACTTGGAACAGTGGTGGTGAATGCCTGCATGCGGGCCACAGCTGTGTATCATTGAGAGCTCTAAAAGGCTTGCTGTCACTGACCTAGACTCTGAAAAGACCCCCATGTGTGCTGAGAGTACTGGGGGACAGAGTCAGATGAGGGAGGCCTCGACAACAGCCCTGGTGCCTGGCTCAGCCCAGAGCACCAAGAAGAAGTGTGGACTCCAGATACACTAGATATGTTGTTAGTGAATTGGTAACATTTGCTGATGGCCACACATTTTGGGGTCACAGTGAGGGAAAAGAGGGCAAAAGGTTTTGGAATCATGAGGCTGCTATCAGATGAAGCCAATAGAGGGGCAGAGCTTTCTGGAGCTGGAGGGCAGCAGTGGTGTTGGTTCTAGATGAGCAAAATCATGAACAGCTGATAGCAGGAAGAGCTGCTGAGCAGAAGGCTATGGTAAATGGAGGATGGGGACAGGGACATTTTGGAGAAGTGAACGTGGAATTATTTGGAATACCATGAGAACTGTTTTATACATTAAAGCAATATTTACTGAGGCAAATTTCAATCCCCATTTTTATGTAAAGGGGCTGTGCTGAGCAGGACCACCAGGGTTCTGGAGAAGAGTCATAACTTTCTCAGCATCAGGGTGGTAAAGGGCAGTAGTGCCACTGGGGTGTGGCGGACACTGGCTGGGCAAGGGCAGTGAGTAAAGGTTGCTCTGAGCCCCTCCTGCTGTGCTGGACCCTGCTGGCCCATGTTTGAGGTGAGGACAAAACAGGAGAAGTGGGAGGTGAAGAGTGGGACTCTGTTCCTCTCAGAGCCTGGACATGAATTTGGTTCATTACCGTTGCTCAACATGCAGTTCGCCTCTTGAGTTGAGTGTCCTGTGCCTTTGACTATTGTGCCCACTGTGGCAGTTTCTACACTTGGCCGTCTGACAGTCACTTGTATGGGCATTTGCTTCTGTGAGCGCTGGGCTGGGTCGGCTCATTGAGCTTTTTTTCCAATCTGTCTGAGTGCAGAAACAGACCTTGATGCAACACATCCTGCGCTGTGACTATGAGGCCTGTCGCCAGTACCTCGTGAATCTCGAGCAGGCGGTGGTTTTGGAGCAGAACCTGCAGGTGCTGCAGACGTTCATCAGCCACCGTTGCGACGGGAACCGGAATATTTTGCATGCTTGCGTATCTGTTTGCTTTCCAACCAGCAATAAGGAAACTAAAGAAGAAGAGGGTAAGAGCAAAAGCTAGCATGAACAGTTTAAAAGGGAGGCTTAGGGAATTTTAAAAATATGATGACTGTTAAAAGTAAGCCACTATAAAGAATTGTGTGTATGTGTGTTTACTTTGGTTTTTGTAGTATATTAGAAGTTTTGATTTTTCCCCAAAGGAAATGTGACTGTCCTCTTGTTAGGATGGATGTGTAACATGAGCACGTAAACACTTTAGTCAGTGTGTTTTTACTGTCTTTAATTCTTTCTCTGTGATAATAATATAATTTGGCTATGCAACAGTAAATGAACTTTACTAATTTTACTGTGACAGGTGACCTGCACTGTGTGGGAATTATTTTGTACATTGAGGCAATTTGTGTTGAGGTAAATTTCAATCTGCTTTAATTTAGGGAATTGTTAGATATTTTTGGAAGGTTTTTTTTTTTTTTTGCCATGAACTTCTAGTTGGCAAAACAGAACTTAGAAACCTAAAATGTATCTGTGTACGTCTCTGAGTTTTTCTTTATTTGAGTTCTACTGATTAATATTGTAGAATTTTGTTTGCAGTTTGCTAAACTCTATATTCATTGTCTTGGAGTACACTAGAGAATTATGTGTAGAAGTATCGGGTGAGGTATGGCTGAGGTTTTGAGGAGTACGTCTTTTTTTAGTTTGGTTGTGAAAGCCAAGCTTCAGTCTGTTGAAAAATGATCTTATTTTTTTTTTACCATTGGGGTAGAAAAGAAGGCAAAAAAAAAAAAAAAAAGTAATTGTGTGTTAAAGGTTGTTGTTCAATCTGTGATATGCTGTTGGCTCTAAAGAAATTAAGTCATTGGTTATTTAATATGTAGTTCAGCACTAATATGCATAGCAGTTTGTGTTTAGAGACATGTGCATGCTTAACATTAATGCTTTTTAAAGTTTAAATTACTCTTTTCCTTCATGTTTCAGAAGCAGAACGCTCTGAAAGAAACACATTTGCAGAAAGGCTTTCTGCTGTTGAGGCCATTGCAAATGCAATATCAGTTGTCTCAAGTAATGGCCCAGGTAATCGGGCTGGATCATCAAGTAGTCGAAGGTAATGTGATTTTTACAAGGAAAGTTTAATTGGATGAAAAAATCAAGAAAGTAGTATATCTCTTATCATATGCATGAATTGATGGGCCTTTTTTTTGTTGTGGTTTTGATTCTTCCCAGTAATACTCTAAGAAATATAATCTGATAACTAAGATTTTAAGTATAGAATAAAAGACTGACAGTATTTTAGATGACTTAATCAAATAGTTGAAACATGATTCTTGTTTTCTGAAGTTGTCATTTTTCCTAGAAAGTTATTTTCTTTAGGTGGAGAACAAATAATACATTGTAGGACTTGAAAGAGCTGCAACCCTTAATTCTCATATTGCCTGTTTAGGTTAGTTTTTCAGCTGTCTTACCTTCTGGGAAGCAGTGGAAGATTGATGTGTATTACAAATGTTCACTGTTTAAATTCTCGGGTTTTCTGAGTTGTGGGATGGAGAAGTCTTTTATCATGCTAAAATTTGCAAAGTATTTGAGTAGGTGATACACAGAATTCAGAATATAGTTTTCTTTTGTAGGATAAAACTAGGTAGAGCCAAAATTCCAGGAATCTTACACATCTTTAATGGAAGCACTGCTCAACGTTGGTAACACGGTAGGTTGTAAAAATCTACCTCAAACTGCCTATTCACGGTTCCATACTCACTTTTCTCTGGAAAAAAAAAATAGTTGTTGAATTGGCACTAACAAGACTGCCAAGTTGATAGCTTCTCAATGCAAAAATGTCCAGAAGTAAAATTGATCAGAAACTATCTGTAGGTGATCAAATTATAATTTAAAACAGTAGAAAGACATGGCATACACTATACAAAGAGGAAATTATCAGGACCATAGGCAGAGTGTTTGGTCGAAAATGGAAAGCAATTTAAATTCTTCATGCTGAAATTAGTGTCTGAATTATTTCAGGTATTTCATTTCTCAGGGAAATTACAGGTGCAAATCCAGTTGGACTCTGATATGCTTGGTCCAATGCCACTGCTGCCAGCTTTTTTCATGTAAGGATTATTTTGAAGGCAAAGACTAAAAGGAGCTTCAAGAGTGGGTGATGCGTTGCTCACAGAAATAATTTGCAGAGTAAGCTCCTTTGAGGCATTTGCCGAAGATGTCACTGCAGTGCTCTTAACAGTTCAAGCTCAGGGCTGCCACTGAGCAGCTGGAAGCGCAGGAAGCTTCTGTCCACGCCGGGCAGTAGGAAGTCCACAGACTGCTTCTCTGGAGTGAACCCTCCTCCAGCCTGCAATGGATCTCTAGGCGATGCCCCTGATGAGTGCAGGCTGGGATTCCTGAGCGGTAAGCTCAGAGCTGACGCGGTGGCACTATTGAATGGAGTACTGTTAAATGCCCGCGCACGATGATTTGACTCACGTTGTTATGTGACTCGCTAACCCCCAAGTCCAGGGCAGATTTAGTGGCAAGCATGGTTGGTGCATCTGATTGCAGGTGTTTGTGCTCTAGAGATTGTTAATCTGGAAGACACATGACCTTCGCTTTTTTGTCACAGTGTTATATTTGAACATGACTGGATTCTAAGGCTTCTGTAGCATGGATATAACGTGCTTACAAAGAGGAAATTACATCATCCTTGACTTCTTCCATATTGTCAGCAAACATGATGACTGCAGGCAAGCCAATACGAAGAGAGTCAAAACTCTGAATCTTAGCAGCCAAGGTGGTATCTCCTCAGTATTGCCCTCGGCCACTGGGGATCCAGGTGAATCTTCATGAATTGTGTACAAGATCTTGAAGAATAATTTTCTTTTTTTGTTTTTTGTTTTTTATTTTTTAAGAATATTTGAGGAGCTGGGCATTGTACTTTAAAATGTTCCCAAGACCTAATGAAGAAAAAGAGGTTAAGGACAATTTTAAAAATGACAAGGAATGACCCCCTCATGTAATATTGACTTGACTACATGACAACAACAGAGTTGGGAGTTTTCGAGTTGAAGATGAGACTGGGATCTCAATTCTCTGCAGTTATTCTTGAGTTAGAGGCTGGAGACTAGCCCTCCTGTTTTGTTTGGATTGGCTCGTGCCGTGTTGCCTCTCCTTCCTGTAATTCAAAGGCCTTTGCATGAGCATTCACACAGAGAAATGGATGGCTCTATTGGGCCCTCCTTCCTGTTTCTTAGTTTCAACTACCCTTGCCTATTCCATTCTGACCCTGTGGGCATTCTGGCTGTGACCCTGGGGTAAGCACTCTTCTCGGGATGCCCAAGATGTGTGTTGATTTTTATGTTAGTGGTAGTGCCTCTCAAGTACTGCCGATTTTTTTCCCCCTCTGCTTTGAGTGCGCCATATTAGGGTCCCATGTGTCTGTGTTGAGCAGTGTAGTACAGACGCTCACTTGGTGTGTGCTCTCACTGGTAAGGGGCCTTCATTTTCCTCTGGGTGACAACTTTGAGCAGGGAGGTGATCTTGGCTGAATTAATCACTGGATCCTGCTCCCTTCTGTATTAGAAAAGCTCTTACACTCAGATTTCTAAATTGGGGAAAAGATAATATTGATACAATAAAAGAATGTTCTATATGGATTTTATTAGTGAATTTATAATAGCTAATATATTGAGACATTAAAATTTACTTTGCAGGATCTTCCAGAGTGCTTCCATTTCAAAAAGAACATTATAAATAAGAGTTACAAAGTAGACTCTTGAGCTGGCCATGGTGATGCACTCCTGTAATCCCAGTTTGTGGGAGGCTGAGGCAGGAGGATTGATGGTAGTTTGAGTCCAGCCTGAATTACTTAGCAAGTCCAGCCTGAGCTGTAGCACCCCCCCCACCCCTCTGAAAAAATAAACAAGCCAGCCAAAACAACAAAAACAAAGTAGATACGTTTTTGAAAGTAGCCTCTGGGCTGACCTGATAGCTCAGCAGACTAAAGCGCCTGCTTAGGCAGAGCGCAACAGCTGGAGTTCGATTCCCAGTGTATCATGCTGACCCTGCCCCCGGGGCGCTGAGATAATGATGGGACTGGGCATGGTGGTGCGCACCTGTAATTCCAGCACTTGGGAGGCTGAAAACAGGAGAATCACTACAAGTCTAGTCTATGTAGTGAGACCCTGTAGACCCTGTCCTAAATACAGAAAAAAAAGCCTTTAAATTTTTGTGACTTGATTTAAAATTTTTTTTCTAAAATTGAAAACGTTGATATAGAAAACATATTTAACCTTGGATTGGGTAATTATTAGAATCAAAAGTTCAAGCATTTGCTAAAAATATTTTTCAAACTTCTTTCAGGTGCATTTTACTTATGTAGTGAGGCACTGAGTCTTGTGCATCAGAAATGTCTTGTGCTTGTATTAAGTCTGCACTAAGAATAAGGGCCTTTATGTGCTATCTCCCCTTTGAAATTGGGGTTTTGACTCTTTGATCTAGGTAGAATAAAATGGTGGCCAAGTGAGGGGATTTGTGCTCTTTCTTAATTGCTATTAGTCCGACATGAAATTGTTAATGTTGTAGCCTTTGTAAGCTTTCATCCGGAGGTAAACTCCAGGCTTTTACCTGGGGAGTCACCAGTTCCCTGATAAGGTCTTTCTCTGTGTGTGATTATTTCCTTTTCTTTTTAGTGATGTGCATACTTGTACAGGATCTTTTTTTTTTATAGCAGGAGAAAACATATTCAGCCTAGACCTTAATCTAACAATATATTTTACAGGCTCTAATTTAATTTCATTAATTTCTTTTGGATGCAAGTTGTACTGTTAAATTTTTTTTTTAATAAAAAAACAACATTGGTTTTTGTTTTTGAAATACTCATTGTGAGGATATTAGTTTACCTGTTTTTGAGGTAACAGAAAAGGTATTTAATTGGGCTAACAATATTGGTTTTGTGGTAATCAGTATATTTGCTCATGTTCATTATTAAATTTAGTTCTTATTGCTCATAAACAGGGGACAGAAAAACTTCAGTTTAATGTTTAGCTGTTCATTTATCTAATTGTTGAGAGAGATTATTGCTAATCTTTCAATACATCTTTGTTCCCCACTGAGGTTTGTCAGGAACTTAGTGGTGATGGTTTAGTGTTGGCCTGGGTGCAGGGCCCCCATAGTTTCATTCTGTCCCTCACCAGCTACTCTGTGGTCTCCAGAACTGGCATTTGTACTGGCTTCCCTGCTTGGCGTGTTTGCTTTAGAGTATACTTGCACCTTCTCAAAGTAGGAGGTCTGTGTACCTTTTGCTGCGTGACAACCTGTGGTGAGTGCTGCTTCTGCCCATGTTCTCCAGCTTGCGGCTGCGGGAGATGATGAGGCGTTCATTGAGAGCAGCTGGCTTGGGAAGACATGAGGCTGGCACTTCATCCAGTGACCACCAGGACCCGGTCTCACCCCCAATCGCACCCCCAAGCTGGGTTCCTGACCCTCCTGCAATGGATCCCGGTAAGGGCTCTCATTCTGCTTAGTGCTTAACAAAAAGACAAGGTCTTGATAGAAAAGAAATTGAACATTTTAGTGGGATATTTAGATGTTGGAAATGTTTGAAAATAGCATGATGAATATAACCTTAGTTATTTTAAACTTGTCTTAGGAAGTGTTTTAAAAATTGGCATTGTAAGAACTCTTGTCAGGTACCAATCTTATAAGGTACTTTTTTCTATACTGGAAAAAGCTAGATAGTCCTCCTTTTGGTAGTGCCAAGATAAATGCGTAATTTGCCTAGTCGATTCCTTCTCTTATAATTTGGGAAATAAGTTTCCACTCAGACCTCTGTCCTGTTCAACTATTATCTCACAGAGGCAGCCTTAAGGCTGTTAGGGGATGAGGGAGGGTGTCTTGCCTATGATGATGTACATCCTGCTGTTCTGTTTGCTGAAAGATGGTGACATTGATTTTATCCTGGCCCCTGCTGTGGGATCTCTCACCACAGCAGCGACTGGCAGCGGCCAAGGCCCGAGCACCTCCACCATCCCAGGTAAGATGGTGCATGCTCCGTCTCCCTGGGAACTGGGAAAGACAAAGACAGACTTCAGGTGTAGGTTTCCACAGACTTGCACATTTATCTCAGAAGCATCTAGTTTTCTGTCTTCTGCACATTTCTGTGTGTCAGTGAAAACATTTGCTATGTTAAGAAAGTAATTGAGGTCGGTAATATGTGTGACTATGTTAATGAAGTTAGTTTATTTCCAATACTAGAACGTTAATCTTTTTTTTTTTTTTTTTAATGTTATGCTCTGTTAGGTTGGGACATACTTTTACTCTGGTTTGTTTACTCGTGGTTTGGTATCAAATGAATCTGCTTAATTACAGGTCCTTCCACAGAGCCTTCCGTAGTGGAGTCCAAGGATCGAAAGGCGAATGCTCATTTTATATTAAAATTGCTGTGTGACAGTGTGGTTCTGCAGCCCTATCTGCGAGAACTCCTTTCTGCAAAGTAAGAAGACTTAGGGTACTTTTCCTATGAAGTTTGTATTAGCTCGGCAGCTCTATTTAAGTAATTCTTCGTAGAAAATATAGTTATCTTATGTGAAGATAAACTACTTTATCAGGACCTCCATCACATTTTCTGTGCTTCTGAGCTCTCTTTTCCACCATGTAGCAGTCCCTAAAGGATACAGATGGACAGCTTTTTCTTTGAGATGCTGGGTCTTCACCCTGAGCTCTGTCCCCAGCTCCTGCCTGTTTGTTTGTTTGTTGTTTTGAGACAGGATCTCACTAAGTTCCCCAGGCCAGGTTTGAACATTCAGTCCTGCTTCAGTTTCCCAGAGTGTAGGGTTTACAGCTGTGCACCGCCACTTGCAGCTTAGACCTTTATTGTTAGCTTGGTCAGAGCATATATTCATGTGTTAAGATAAAGATTGTCCTTCTGGTAACAAAACACAATGTTGTTTTTGCCAGGAGCGCTTATTTTAACAGTCAAAATGGATAATGATGTGTTTTCTGTACAATTTTTCTCATTTTAGGGATGCTAGAGGGATGACCCCATTTATGTCAGCTGTAAGTGGCCGAGCTTATCCTGCTGCAATCACCATCTTAGAAACAGCCCAGAAAATTGCAAAAGGTAATTAAGTGAGGTGCTTATTTTTTAATTTGAATAGATTCTCTTTTGTGTACATATTATAGTTATTTAAGCCTTATTTTTGTATCTATACATGATACAGTTGATTGGAAATCATCCAAAAAAGTCTTGTTTTAAAAATTTATGTGTCTATAGCTGGGGAGATAGCTCAGTAGAATAAGCACTTGCCTGGCAAGTGTAAGGGCATGAGTTCAAATCCCAGTTCTGCAAAAGAAAAAAAAAAGTCATCTAAAAAATGATGTATCTATGCTTTTCTGCAGTATAGTATTTTTCTACTTTCCATCAGAAAGCAGCTGCTATGATGTTCTTGACTTTGCAAAACATACTCCATAATGGCTAGTGTAAAATCTATGGAGAAATAAAGATGGAATATATGTAATAAGGAATTTGTGTGTGTGTGTGTGTGTGTGTGTGTGTGTGTGTGTGTGTGT
>NW_004524724.1:5066980-5104961 GCF_000260255.1 Octodon degus
GTGTTTTGCTCCTTGAATGCCTTCAGGGCACTTTTGCATGGCTGGAGTGTTGTGGGGATCGAACTACAGCAAACTGAGGCTGCCAGCATTGTGGAAGCTGCCACTTAAAGAACTGAGCTAGGGCTGGGCCCCCTGGAATATATGTAAAGATAGTACCTGCCATGTTTAGTTGATGATGGAGGTAAAGATTTAGAGAAGTAACAGGCAGATGCCTTATTGTGGTTACTTTTGGCTTGGAATGTTTGTTTAATAGAAAGCATTCTTGCCATACAATATTTAAAAAGGATTAGTTACCTTTTTTTCTTTAAGATAATTTTTATAGGTTTGTTTTTAGTTTTTTTGAGACCAGGTTTCACTGTGGAGTCCAGCCTGGCCTTGAAGTCAGTGTGTAGCCCAAGCTGGCCTTGAAGTGAGCCTCCTGCCTCAGCCTCCTAGGCAGCTTCCTGCCTCAACCACACCCAACCCTTGAATTAGTTGTCTTCTTAAAAGATCAATGATCAAGATAATCTCTACTTTGCTAACTAGAACTGAGACTTGATTTTATCTGTCTGACAGTACTGAGGATTCTGACGGCTAAGTCTGTGTTGTCATCATAGTTGTAATTAGCTAGCTGGGTTTATGTTAACTGTATATACATTCTTGTTTACTGTAGTAGTTTCTTATTTATATTGCGTATGTTAAAGTTTATTCCACTTGAAGAAAATAATTGATGTCTGTGATCAAGTCCCGTCCTGGTAGATGAACTCTTGTGTTCTTAATCTATTCAGCTGAAGTGTCCTCGAGTGACAAAGAGGAAGATGTATTCATGGGGATGGTGTGCCCATCGGGCACCAACCCTGATGACTCTCCTTTGTATGTCTTGTGCTGTAATGACACCTGCAGCTTTACCTGGACTGGAGCAGAGCACATTAACCAGGTAGGTTCTGGCCTATTTCCTGCTATGTGTGCTGTCTTCAGGCTTTTTTTTTTTTCATTCCCTTGGACTATCACTTAGAGGTACAGGTTTTAGGTTTTACATTTTAAATCGGAGCCGGCCATGGTGGCACATACCTGTAATCTCAGCATGTGGGATGCTGTGGCAGGAGGATGGCTTCAAGGCCAGCTTGGGCTACATAGTGAAACCCTGTTTCAAACAAAAACAAAAAAACATTTAAAAAAAAATTTAAAATTAAAAAAAATGTATTTAGTACAGAGTCTACAGGTCTCATTATACAGATTGGACTCGTAGTGATTCTCACCACGCCCAGGCAGCGGGCCCCAGGGGCGGGGCTGGCCCCCGAACACTGGGGATTGAACACCGGCCACTGCATCTGCCTAAGCAGGCCCTTTAGTCCGCTGAGCTATCTGACGGGCCCACAAAAAGCATTTTAAGTCCAATACTTGCTTTTACTGTGAGTTATAAAACTTTCCAAAGAATATTAATTTTGATTTAATTACTCAATAATTGAGTCCAAAATTGAATAGTAAATGAAATATGGCACATTGTGAAAAATTTAAGTTTCTAGTAGGTTATATAATCTGATCTATAGCTTTTGATACATATCCTTATAATTATGCTTTTTTGGGGAAGATATAATTTTTTGTCCTATAGGTAGTATTTGAGTTTTAGCTATATAATCCTGCAGATTGCATATTCACTGTATCCTTTTATAACTCCTTATTTTCCAGAGTGCATTAGTGTTACTCTGCTGTTGTTGAACTGTGATGGGAAGTACCACAAATAATTAGTAAGATGAGATATGCACACAGCCATTCTTTTAAAAGTACACTCCTTTAATTTTAGGATATTTTTGAGTGTCGAACTTGCGGTTTGCTGGAGTCACTGTGTTGTTGTACAGAGTGTGCAAGGGTTTGTCATAAAGGTCATGACTGCAAGTAAGTACAGCTCTAGTTCTTTTTTAATTTTATAAACTGTGTAGGCTTACTGCTTTATAAAATGCAATCCATACTGTCATGTTTTGGTTGGTCCTTGCTTAAAGCGTGCATGCAATGCTCATGGCTCATTCTAACTAACATAGGTGCCATATTAAAAGTGGATAATGTGTGATCATGTGTCTTGAGTAGAGTCTGATTTGTCTGTGTTCTGTAGCCCAAATCTCAGGTACTTGGGTTTATTAGAGGGAAACTGCTATAGGTATTGAGAATGTTTGGACTGTACATTACGTTTTAAACTAAATGCAGAAATCTTCTAGCAATAGAATTACCAACTAGTTTGGTTACTTTTCACAGACATAGCAAATAAATGCCTTACCATTGACATCTGCATTGTTAGTATTATCATGTATTATTACCAAGTTATACATATATGACTACAGATCTGGGGATGTCATAGGTAATAGAGAAGTGGGTTATAGAGACCATCTCTTTTGCCTTAATCTAAGTAACAGTTTTTATTCTTACATATCGATGCTTAGTTACAGTTTTTGTCACACACACAAAACCCCTACTTACTGGGATTTGAACCTTTGAGGTGTGGTGAACTATATTCCTAGCCTCTTTATTTATTTATTTTTAATTTTTTTATTTTTTTGAGGTACTGGGGATCGAACTCTGGACCTTGCATTTGCCAGGCAGGCGCTTAAGCCGCTGCGCTATCTCCCAAGCCCCTATTTATTTATTCTTAAATTTTTTAAATTTATTTTTAAATACTTGAGAGTGTCTTGCCAGCTTACCCCAGATGCTCAAATGTGGGATTCTCTTGTCAAAGACTCCCAGGTCCCTGAGATTATGAGAGTGTGATACTGCACCCAAGAGTTTTTTCTTTTTCTTGTTGGACAGGGTCTCACTATGTAGTTCAGGCTGGCCTTGAACTCACTGGTCTTGCTGCATTAGTCTTCCAAGGGCTGGGGATTACAGGTATGCACCACTATGCCCAGCTATACCCAACTGTTAAAAAAAGAGTTTTTCTCATAATTTTGTCTTACTTCAAGCATCTAAAAGTGATAATGTGCTTATTACTGCTCATTAAGAGTGCAAAGACTGGGTGCTGAGGTAGGCTGCCTAGGCAGTCCCTGCTCTGCTAGCGTTTGCAGTCGTCTTGGTTGAGTGGTCAGCTGCCCCTTAGGGTTCTGAGGTCATAGGTGTGTGAGTGGGCTGCACTTCGGGAGCACGCATGTGCAGGAGTGCCTGTGCTGCGCCTGACTGCTCACTAGGTCCGCTGCTCACGGGGACCCGTGTTGCTTGCTAGACTGCATGCCACCGCTGAGTAGTCTTCTGTTAAGTGTGCTTTAGCAGTTGACTTTGCACTTAAAAATTAGCAAGGCCTTCATATGGTTCTAATGAGTTGTACATTCATACTGTTGATAAAGATCTTCATGTATTTAAACAGTTTCTGTAATTGTACTTTTGTGTGAATTTTTTCTAGACTCAAACGGACATCACCAACAGCTTATTGTGATTGTTGGGAGAAATGCAAATGCAAAACTCTAATTGCGGGACAAAAGTCTGCTCGACTTGATTTACTGTATCGCCTGCTCACTGCTACTAATCTGGTCACTCTGCCTAACAGTAGGCAAGTGGGGTTTTGGGTTGTGGACTGGCATGGTTGATAGCAGGCGGTGCACATAGTGCTCCCTGACCCCTAGCTGCGCTGTTCTGCAGGGGTGAACACCTGCTGCTGTTCCTGGTGCAGACTGTGGCGCGCCAGACGGTGGAACACTGCCAGTATCGCCCGCCACGCATCCGAGAGGACCGAAACCGCAAGACCGCCAGCCCTGAAGGTGAGCAGCTGAGCACCCCTGCAAATAAGCGACAGCAGCTTCCCCCTCATCTCACCTCCTTTTCCCTTTTATTTCTCCCCTTTCTCCTTCATGAAGATTCAGACATGCCTGATCATGATTTAGAGCCTCCCAGGTTTGCGCAGCTTGCATTGGAGCGCGTTCTGCAGGACTGGAATGCCTTGAAATCCATGATTATGTTTGGCTCACAGGAGAATAAGGATCCGTATGTACTTGCTAAAAAAACAGTTTTAGATTTCTACATCTCCCACATGGATGTGGGTTTTCATAGTGTACCCTGTCTGTCTGTCTATCTGTCTCTGTCTGACTGACCTTTCCCTATAGGCTGAGTGCCAGCAGCAGGATAGGCCATCTCTTGCCAGAGGAGCAAGTGTACCTCAACCAGCAGAGTGGCACGATCCGGCTGGATTGCTTCACCCACTGCCTTATTGTCAAGTGTACAGCGGATATTTTGGTAAGGTTTCTGAATGTGCATCAGGCAGTTCTTGATGTTCTGTGGTTATAAAATTCAAAGTCCTTAGTAATGATGAGCTCTAATGAATAGTATATAGAAGAGAATGAAACTTGGGGGTGATTTAAATTTTTTGCTTTAGAGCAAAAGCCCCATTTATTCTAAATAAAAATCTTGAGATACCTGAAAATCCAACTGTATATCTATGTATGGAGTAGTATTCAAAAATCATTAGTAACCTAGTGCAAGCTGTTTTTTTAATTTTTATTTTTATTTAAAGTTATCCCGTTTTCCTTAAATTTAAAGCGTAAGAGTCAGTTCTGATGAGACTGTGGTGAAACGAGTGTACCCCGGCCTGGTGGGCTGGCGCTATAAGTGGGTCTCTCCTAGGAAGGCAGACACCATGTCATTGTCCAGGGCTCTAGCAGCGTCATTGCCTGTGGAGCCTGTTAGAAGTATTTGACAGTATGAGAGAGATGAAGTCGTGTGGCAGAGTGATATAAAATACTGAATCAAATTGTAGCTAAACTGGTTACTGAATGGAAGGTAACAATTTAAAAATAAAGGTGAAAAACTGGATTTTCTTTATCATTAATATCTATGTGATAAACCGTGCATGGAACAGAAACTAGAAAGGGATTGTTCATTGAAGAAGGAGGTAGTATGAATAGTAATATAAATATTTGGATCTACTTTGCTGTTTTGGGGAGTACCTCATAGTTATGACATATACTCTTCTAATCTGACATACTTGGTATTGCTTTTCTAAATATGCATTGACATAAAAAAGTAGAATGGGCCAAAAATAGGAAACCATACATTTGGGGCCCACTATATGGTAAGCATAGTAGTAGGTGTGTCATATAAGTCATTTGCCTTAAGTTTATTTTGTGGTTTTTGTCATGAAATGCTATTTTATTTTTAATATTTTACTTATTTGGTACATGGTCTCGCTACTAGCTCAGATTTGTAGTGATCTCCTTGTGTCAGCCTCCCCAGCACTGAGATTATAGGCGTATGCCACCATACCTGTTTTTTTTTTTTTTTTTTTTTTTTTTTCCCAGTGCTGGGCTGAATTTGGGACCTCAGATTTGCCAGGCAGGTGTTTATGCTGCTGAGCTATATCCTCAGCCCTTTCATGAAATGTTAATACTGGAAATCTGTGAGGGCTTTTTACTTCAAGCATGTCTAAACATATTAGGAAAGTATCTTAACATTAACAGAATGATTACAATTTTTTAAAGCTTTTAGATACTCTACTCGGTACCTTAGTGAAAGAACTCCAAAATAAATACACACCTGGACGTCGAGAAGAAGCTATTGCTGTGACCATGAGGTTTCTACGCTCAGTGGCAAGAGTGTTTGTCATTCTTAGTGTGGAAATGGCTTCTTCCAAAAAGAAAAAGTGAGACATCCTTTTTTTTAATCTTGGCTATCATTTTGCACACATTTTTGTGATAGTTAAAACATAGGTCTGTGCAGAGACCCATAAGATTCCCATCTTTCCTTTTTTCTCTAGCAACTTTATTCCGCAGCCCATTGGAAAATGCAAGCGTGTGTTCCAGGCACTGCTGCCTTATGCCGTAGAAGAGTTGTGCAATGTGGCTGAGTCACTCATTGTTCCTGTCAGGATGGGGATTGCCAGGCCCACGGCGCCCTTCACTCTGGCCAGCACCAGCATAGACGCTATGCAGGGGAGTGAAGAGCTGTTCTCAGTGGAACCATTGCCACCACGCCCATCCCCTGACCAGTCCAGCAGGTAACCCCCGTGCAGCAGAGGCTGGCTTGCTCTCCTCTGGGAATACATAAGCACTTGGGTAGTGTGCCTCATCATTTGAATAACACATGAGAGAATTATAATTTGACACATGTGAAGACACTTTTAAGATTATACGTGTGTATACATCTAAAGTTAGTAGGTATGTCTTGTGGTTTGTGTTGGAAAAGCAGTATTTATTCTGATAAAGTAGTTTGGTAAGTTTACTTTAGATTTTTTTTTTTTTTTAAACCTTTAATGTTTGTTTATTGAGGCAAGGTTGTGCTGTGTAGCCCTGGCTGACCTTGAGCTCGCTAGTAGCACAGGCTGGGCTGGAACTCCCAACTGTCTTCCTGCCTCAGCCTCCTGAGCGCTGGGATTCTAGGCATGCACTTTCACCCAGGTTCTTCTTTTTAGATTAGCCTGCTCTAAGACCCAATTGAGAAGTCCTGTAACTTTCTCTGTTCTATGTTTGGGCTAGGGGCTACTTGCTATATAATGTAAAGAAAGAGCAGAATGCTCCATATTTGTTGGTCCCCTTTCTTCCCCTCCCCTCCCTTTCCCTCTGCGGTGATACCAGGAACTGAACTCTGGGCCTTGTGTTTGCCATTGCCAGGCAGGCACTTAGGCTGCTGAGCTGTCTCCCTGGCCCTGTTGGTTTCTTTTGTGTTTGTTTTGGTGATGGCAGTTGTCAGGTTTGAGTGCAAGACCTCATGCTCTGCCACTGAGCTGTGTTCCCAGCCTTTGGGACAGCCTGTTACATCACCCCAGAAGAATCATTTGCAGATCCACGGCGTGCAGTGCTTTGTACCACTATTGCCATGCATAAGTCCTCTTATACTGAAGCCCTTTAGCTGAAGAATCTGTAGGAGTCTTTGGAGTCTAGGAGTGGTGGCACTCTGGAAGCTCAGACATGAGGATTGCAAGTTCAAGCCCAGCCAGGACAATTTAGCAAGACACTTCTAAAAACAACAAAATTTTTAAGACGCCTGGGTTTGTAGTTCCACATGCAGGCCTGGGGTTAATCCCCAGTACTACCCAGAAAAATAAAAGAAATAGGATAGTGCCATGTACTTAGTGCTTGGCAGCATCCTCTGCACTCCGGGCTCCTCTCAGCCTCTTCGTCATTTGTTACTCGTGTTCGCTTTTCTTAGTCACTTGAAGTTCCAGTGCTAAGAGGTGGAGGCCACTTGTCTGTTTATTTGAGTGGCTCCTAGGACAACTGCTTTGATCCTCAGAAAACTGAGGGGAGGAGAGGACATTAGTAGTATGACCACTTACAGTCTTTTAACTTGCACCTTGTAGCCCTTTCCTTCATTTCTAAATAAAGGTTGGTCCTTGGTTACTGAGTATATTCTGCAGGTCCCCAGCCTGCATTTAAAGTGGTTTTTTCTTTCGTTCTCTCCTTCTGTTATGAGAGAGGCATCTGTCTTCCACTATTTCCAGATCAGGTTTTGGGGGAAGTGAAACTTTTGCCATCCCCTAGCCCTGTTTTAGTTATTATCCTATTTTAAAATAATACCTTTGAAGTGTTATTTTTTCTTACACGTCAGCAACTGATTGGTTATTAAGTTGGTGCAAAGTAGAAATGGTGTTGGGTTTCTTAAAAAAATAGACCTGTCTATAATAAGTGCACTTCTCTGAATAGATGTGTATTTCCATCTGAGCCTTTAGAGAAGCTGAGGATTTCCAGTGGAAAAGAAAGTATCTTTCTCCGTAGACTTTTCCTATACAAGACATGTACAGATGTCTAGCAACACAGCTGTGCAATGACTGACTCAGTAAAAGTAATTGGAATTACAGGTTAAGTCTCTGATAAAGTCATTTCTTTTGAGTTTGTGTTTTCTGATGAACTGTAGATGAATGTCCACTTCCCGGAAATATCAGGTGGCCTCTCAGCCCACGCCTATGCATGGTCAATGAGCTCCCTGCGCCCTGGCAGCGTCCAGGTGTGTGGCGCATGCGCACAGCTGCACTCAGAGCCTTGCTTCCTTGCAGCTCCAGCCAGTCCCAGTCATCCTACATCATCCGGAACCCACAGCAGCGGCGCATAAGCCAGTCACAGCCGGTCAGGGGCCGGGACGAGGAGCAGGACGACATCGTTTCCGCAGATGTGGAAGAGGTGGTTTGAATTGATTGAGTTGTGGTGGATGAAAATGGGGGGAGGTCACTCTTCTGAGGAGGGGGCGTAGCCCCTGAGCTCCTGCGCACATTCGCATCCAGTCTCTAGCCTTTAGTTATATGTTCTCAGTTGGAGTCATGTGCATTAAATCATTTTAATCCTTGATTTCTTGGATATTAGGAAATTGGACCTGTTTACTTATAAGAGCCGTGACTAAAGATTTTCTCAGTGTTGGAAAAAGAATGTAGTTTTATTCAGTGTATCCATAACATTGACATATATAAAAACCTCTTTCTACCCCCCAGAGCAATTTTTATACTCTGCTTTTATACAATTCTTTCTATGGAAGATAATCATGAACTCATGAACTGTGAGATGCGTTGGTAGTAGTTTTGCTTTCTGGACTGCACACTGCCTGACTTACACTCCCCTCCAGTGGGGTGCTTTGCGTTGGCCTCCCAGTGTGAGAGCCTGGGAAGACGAAGTTTCTGTGTGCTCTGCCTGTCTCCCCTCTGACTGGCTTTAGGTGGAGGTGGTGGAGGGTGTGGCTGGAGAAGAGGATCACCATGAGGAGCAGGAGGAGCATGGCGAGGAGAACGCCGAGGCCGAGGGCCAGCACGATGAGCACGATGAAGACGGTATGCCTTGCGAGCGCCTACCCGTGCGCCTCCCGGCTGCTGGCCAGTGCCTTTGCTCGAGGAGCTTGCGCTTGACCTTCTGCAACTGTAATGTTATAAGGAGTGAGGAGATGTTTGGCAGTTAGAGAAGAGGGGACTAAGCTCTGTAATCGTGCCTGGATGCTTCTGATCTGTTTTTACTGTCAGTGCTCCTCGCACTCTCAGAGGTGTGAGAGAGACATCAAGTATGTGATTTATTATAAGTTCACATATTTTGACACATTATCGTGAAATACTCAGAGTAGTCCCTTTTAACTTCTGTTTGGGAAACCTCCTCTAGGAAGTGGAGCCAAAGCAGGTCAGCCTGCGGTGCGCGCTGTTCACTGGCCACGTCTCTGGCAGACACCAGGGCTGTGCAGGGGTGTGTGTGTGTGTGTGTGTGTGTGTACACTTTAGCCCACTGGCCGCTGAGTGCTCCATGTCTTCCTGAGGAGCGCCGCCTGCCCTTAGTGCAGCAGCCCTTCCTTGGGCGTGCCCCTGCCAGGCACAGGTGGAACAGTGCCTTTCTCTTACTGTTTCATGTGTTTTCCAGGGAGCGACATGGAGCTTGATCTGTTAGCAGCAGCAGAAACAGAGAGTGACAGTGAAAGCAACCATAGCAACCAAGACAATGCAAGTGGGCGCAGAAGTGTGGTTACTGCAGCGACTGCGGGCTCTGAGGCAGGTGTGTTGGTTCACCTGGCTGCTTCCAGGCTCAGTGTGAGTCCGCTGACACCTAGTGTGATGTGCTCGAGGGTGTTATAACATTCGGCAAAATCATATGAGCCCATCTCCAGCTTTTCTGTATACAAATGATGATTTTTTAAAAAAAAATCATTTTGGTGTTCTTTTTTAGTTAAATTATTTTAATGGTGGTTTCTTAGACTGTTGTGTACAACTTAGCATTATATTTTCATTGTCAGCAGTCTTAAAGTGTTTTTGGTTTTAAAAATTAAAATTTAGGAGCAAGCAGCGTTCCTGCCTTTTTTTCTGAAGATGACTCTCAGTCCAATGATTCAAGCGACTCCGACAGCAGCAGTAGCCAGAGCGACGACATAGAGCAGGAGACCTTCATGCTGGATGAGCCGCTGGAAAGGACTACGAGCAGCTCCCATGCCAGTGGGGCTGCACAGGCGCCGCGCTCCATGCAGTGGGCTGTGCGCAACACGCAGCATCAGCGCGCAGCCAGCGCGGCCCCGTCCAGTACCTCCACGCCCGCAGGCAAGCCCACGCTCTCTCTGTGGGAGATTAGGTGGCCTGATGTCTACACACAGTGTTTTCATGTTGAGGTTCACCTGAGAAGTGAAATGTCTGCAGTCCTGCATGGTGGCCATGGTGCCGTGCCCACCCACTCTCCTTCCTCCTACCTCCCCCAGATAGAATGAAAGCCACCCACATTTCACGAGCTGGCCACTTTCCCTACTCCACAGTGGGAGCGTGCTGTTCATTTTTGCCTCCCTTCATGTGCCCCTTTCCAAATGAGCAGTGTGCAGGATCTCTGAAAACGACTACTTATATTTTCTGAGTATATATAGTTCCACAGTGACGTGAGTGGCAACTGCTGTTAGCTCACTGTAACTGTCCTTTTCCTTACAGCGAGTTCAGCAGGGCTGATCTATATTGACCCTTCCAACTTGCGCCGCAGTGGGACCATCAGCACGAGTGCTGCTGCAGCGGCAGCCGCTTTGGAAGCCAGCAATGCCAGCAGCTATTTGACCTCTGCGAGCAGCTTAGCCAGGGCCTATAGCATCGTCATCCGACAGATCTCAGACCTCATGGGCCTCATCCCCAAGTACAATCACCTCGTGTACTCACAGATCCCTGCCGCCGTGAAGCTGACCTACCAGGATGCAGTGAACCTGCAGGTATGGAGCCATGGAAAAGTTACACCTCACATCTGGGTTTGGCTATGCATTTGACAATTCCAGTGTAATGGAACTAAATATCACAAATGTTTAAATGTTGACATGCTACTACTATATCACATCCAGCTCTACCTGGATAGTTTTAACTATTTTAGTTTGGTCTTCATAGAACTATGTAGAAGAAAAGCTTATTCCCACTTGGAACTGGATGGTCAGTATTATGGATTCTACTGAAGCTCAATTACGTTATGGTTCTGCATTAGCATCTGCTGGTGATCCGGGACATCCAAATCACCCTCTTCACGCTTCTCAGAACTCAGCGCGAAGAGAGAGGATGACTGCACGGGAGGAAGCTAGTTTGCGAACCCTTGAGGGCAGACGGTACGAAAGTCTTCTTCTGTTTCTGTGTGGAGACAGAGTCCTTCTGTCTGTGAAAGTCAGAGCTTTTTTATTGCTAGTATGTTCAACCTCGGCCTGTTGAGTTTGGAAGGAAGAAAGGAAATAAATGCTTTGCACTTCGTTTTAAAAACTGTTGTGCATTTGAAGCAAAATAAATCAGTTATACTTTGGTACTCAGCTGATTTGAAAAACTGAGCTACATCACCAACCCTTTTAAAAATAATCTGAGACAGGGTCACCTGAGTTGCCCATTTGAGCTCGAACTTGCAGCTTTTCTGACCCAGGTTTCCAGAATGCTGGTAGGAGAGTTGTGTATCACCACTCCCAGTAAGTCTTACAGTTTCCCTTTGTTTTTCATGAAGCACTAGTTTCATTCCTTTTTATTTCTTGATGGTTCATGGGTGCGCCATATTTTACTCTCCCACCAGCACGGTGACTGTTTGCACTGTGCTCACCTCTCTGCAGACGTGTGTGGGGTGCCATGTGTGCCACACCTTGGTGTACAGCTCTGTGTCTGGTCCTGTGCGCTCAGCTCTCATGTGGGTCCCCTCACTATAGAGCTGCTGCAGTGGGAGCAGTCAAGGTGGACATTGTGAGAAGCTGCCAGACTTTTCTGAAAGTTTTCAGAGTAGCATGTTGTTGAGCTTCAGTCTCCACGAGCTTACCCCACCTGCAGCCAAGCTTTTGGAGTGCAGCCATTGGAGTAAGATGTAGTTTCTCCTTATGGTTTTAACTTCTATTTGCTTAATGGCTGATGATATTGATCATCATCTCCTGTGGTAATTGGCCATGGGAAGGAACACCTATTTAGATCTTCTCCTCTTATTAGTTTTCCAGGATTTTTTTTTTTAAGATTATGTAGTGCAGGCTGGCCTTGCACTTATTGTGAAGCTCAAGCTGGGCTCAACCTCTCAGTGATCCTCCTGCCTCAGTCTCCCAAGTTCTGGGATGGAAAGTGTGAGCCACCACTCCTGACATCTACTGGTTTTTAATTGACTTTTTTGGATATTAAATTATGACTTAATATTCTGGATGCAAGTCTCATCAAATGTATGATTTGCAGAAGTTTTGTCCAAGTTATCTTTTATTTTTTTGATGGTATCCTCTGAAGTACAATAGTTGATTAGGTAAAGTTCCATTTATCTTTGTTTTCGTTTGAGTGTGCTTTTGTTTCATTTTTAGGCAGTGGTCCTAAAAGTGTGATTCCTAGGATAGCAACATCAGCCTTTCCTAGGAGTTTGTTAGAAATGTAAATTCTAGCAGGTCCTGGTGGTACACACCTGTGATCCCAGCTGCCTGTGGGACTGAGGCATGAGGATCACTAGTTTGAGCCCAGTCTGGACAGTTTAGCAAGATCTGCCTCAAAATATTGTAGTGTAGCTCAGTGATAGGGTGTGTGTGAAGGCATGGATTCAATTGCCAAGTATATTGTAGGTAGGAAGGAAGGAAGGAAGGAATTAAAAGAGAAAGGTAGGTTGGCTAGGAAGGTTGGAAGGTTGGAAAGTTGGAAGGTAGGTTCTTGTTTGCTACCAAATCTGCTGAAAATATGGTGGTAGCGCAAGCTACAGTGATTTTGGTGGACAGAAACACTATCTTTAGGGGATGAGTTCATTCTACCTTTCCAAAGCTTCCTAGAATTTCTTTCCTGCCACAACAGTGGAGAAACGTAAATCATGCGCAGTGGTTCTGTTTCTAAAGCAGAGCCATAGGCTTGGTAGGCATTTGGGAATATTCCAATTCCACATTTTGCCTGTTTATGTTAGAAGTCATTTCACATTTGTGCCATTCTGTGAACTTTTTTCCCTGTTTCTCTTTTTTTACAGACGTGCCACATTGCTAAGTGCCCGTCAGGGAATGATGTCGGCTCGAGGAGATTTCCTAAATTATGCTCTTTCTTTAATGCGGTCTCATAATGATGAGCATTCTGACGTCCTTCCAGTTCTGGATGTCTGCTCGCTGAAGCACGTGGCCTATGTGTTCCAAGCCCTTATATATTGGATTAAAGCAATGAACCAGCAGACAACCCTGGACGCCCCACAGCTGGAGCGCAAGAGGTGCTCATCCTTTCTTGTCTTGAGTGGCTTTGAGGAGGACTTGCGTCGTGTGGGCGGCTGCATTAGTAAACTGTCAGCTTGCAGATCAGGAGCAGTGTGGCAGAGGCAGAACAGTTCAGGGACGCCGTGCAGGGAGCCGCGTGGGTCTGCCTGGCCCCTCTCTGTCCTAACTCCTCCCTCCCACAGAATTCACTTCAGACTTGACATTGCCCAGCTTAAGCACTTTCTGTGCAAGGTTAGACGTTACCCACTGCTTTTGGGGGATTGTTCTTTGCTCCTGTTGAGCCCATTTGTTTCTGTAATGCACAAGGCAGCTCCCCAGAGTTGGAACCAGCCATACCGCAGTGCAAGTGGTGGCTTGGACCCTCCGTGTGCTTTGCTGCTGTCTGCTTTAGCTGCCCCTCCCTGCCTCTGTTCCTACACCACAGATGTTTCATTAAAATGCCTCAATTGTCTTTTTAAAGGACGCGAGAACTTTTGGAACTGGGCATTGATAACGAAGATTCGGAGCACGAAAATGATGATGACACCAATCAAAGTTAGTGCTCAGAAATCTGCTAATCTAGTTCTAGTTCAAGGAAATGCTGGTGCAGCAGTTCCCTTCATGCTTTCAAGCTTCATTATTTGCTGTCTGGGAATTTCTCTTTTCTTTACTATGTCTGTCTTACCTTTTCTGCTCATTTCTCCTTGGACATCCTTGCATTATGTTTTATAATTAAGAATTAACTCAAGAGATGCTTGTGCATGTCCCAGTCAGTATTTCTTTTCCATTGTGTCTTCCTGCTATTTTCCTTTTTTTGTATTTCCTAGTTTTATGTTTACCTTTACTGCTTAACTCAAGTATGTAGTTACTAGTAAACAGTGTCCTAAGAAAGCCTTTCTTAATATTTGATGCACATTATTTAGTCAAGAAAATGTAAATAACTCCTGAAGGCTAGGCATGGTGGTGCCCACCTGGAATCCTAGCACTTGGGAGGCTGAGGCAGGACTATCTTTGCAAGTTCCAGGCCAGACTGGGCTACATAGTGAGTTTAAGTCCAGCCACGACTATGTAGTGAGTCCCTGTCTCAAAACTTTAAAATAAATAAATAAATAAATAAATAAATAGCTACTGAATATCAAAACTCTTTTAACAGCAAACTGAAGAATGTTTGAGGGCTTAAGGATGTAGCTCAGTAGCAAATCACTTGTCTAGTATTTAGCTCAGGGCCTGAGTTCAATTCCTAATAATGCAAAATAAAAATAAAATGAGGGCCGGGGAGATGGCTCAGTGGAATAAGCGCTTCCCTGGCAAGCGCAAGGGCCTGACTTCAATCCCCGGTTCTGCAAAAAAAAAAAAAAAAAAAATGAGTTTCTTTTTCTCCAAAAGTTTTAATGTCACAAAATTGGGAGAGAGAATGTCTTTTTATTATTTTAGTTGGGAGTTAAAAGATTTAAAGTGTGACTAAATAAAATATTCCATTCTTTTGCTTCTTATTCTTAACTAGTACTTTAGTCAAGGGACTGAGCATCGTTGTGTATGCCTGTACCTCTAGTACTGGGGGAGGCTGAGGCAGGAGGATCACTGTAATTTCGAGGCCAGCCTGGGATACATCATGAGACTGTTTGTTTAAAAAAAAAAAAAAATAGCCCAATGCCAGACAGCTGAGCTGACTTCTGAGTATCTGCCCTCACTCAGTGCCATGCTCCCAGCATCCTGGGCATTGGCGATGTTTTCTTCTGGCAAGGCATGGCAGTGCTTCCTGACTCCCTGTGGGCACCCTTGAGGTGCCAGCATCCCGTCTGCCTCACCAGAGTAAGCGCCCATCTCGCTGCTGACTGGTATCTCCTCAGAGTCTTAAGTAGATCAGGAATTGGGTTTGAGTCTCTGGATCTGTGGTATGTAGGCCACAGCCGGCTGTTTATATGGACAACTCTGAAAGGTTTGTCACTACTGCTGAAGATAAAGACAGGAGAGACTGTCCAGTGCAGAATGAAATGGCACTTGCTGCTGGTAATTCTTAAAGTTACTTATTTTTTAAGAGACATGAACTTTACCATCATAACCATTTTAACTTGCTGCCTTGATATTGTTACCTTTTCCTAATAATTAAAATACTTAATCCTTTTGTATTTAGGTGCTGCTTTGAATGATAAGGATGATGACTCTCTTCCTGCAGAAACTGGACAAAACCACCCGTTTTTCCGACGTTCAGACTCCATGACGTTCCTGGGGTGCATCCCCCCAAACCCCTTCGAAGTGCCTCTGGCCGAAGCCATCCCCTTGGCTGATCAGCCCCATCTGCTGCAGGTGAATTAACCGAAATTTGAGTTTCCAGTTTCTTTCTGACTGACTTCTCTCTGGTATTCAATGTAACTAGAGCATATCTGCTCCAATTTCAGCCAAATGCCCGAAAGGAGGATCTCTTCGGCCGTCCAAGTCAGGGTCTCTACTCGTCCTCGGGCAGCAGTGGGAAACGCTTACTGGATGTCACAGTGGACAGAAACTGTCTGGAGGTGAGAGTAAATTGTGCAGCGCAGCAGCTGTTCATGAATGCTTATGTCAGCATCTAGGCTTTTAGAAATGCGTTAATTCTTAATATTTTATTTTCCCAAATAATAGAAGTGTCAAATTCCTTATAATCTGATGGGTTCCACTGCTTGTCTTTAAGTTGCTGTCTGATCACTATCCATAAAATAGCTTCAGTATGTGCTTGGTCTGTTTCATAGTTGATTGTTATATACTGAAATTTAAAATTTCAGATAAATCAATACTGGCATAGATATAAACATATTTAATTTTAGCTCACAGTTTTCTCTGACTTCCTAAATTTATATCAAAAATGTAGATAAAGAGGCCGGGGAGATGGCTCACTAGAATAAGCACTTGGCTGGCAAGCACAAGGGCCTGAGTTCAATCCCCGATTCTAACAAAAAATAAATGTAGATAAATATATTACAAATCTCATTCTGCAGTAGTTTCAAAAGTGTAGATAAATAAGATGCTGTTCATATTGATACTTACCATTTATTCATTCCGTACCCTGGGCACTGTCTCGGCCTTCAGAACCATGTTGGGTAGAAAAAGCATTATTATGTTGAGTTGATGGGTAAGAAATTGCAATTATAAATGAGCGGCACATGGGACATCTGTGGGCATGCTGCAGGCTGTGTGGAGGGAGGGAAGATCTGGTTTTCAGAGGTGGGCTGATGAATGTCTAAATTGTACTCTTCCTCCCGGAAGAGTAGTCGTATGTTTGAAAAAGCAGCTGTAGAAGAAATGTAGCTGAACAGTATTTTTAAATTACCTAAGTGATAAAGGAAAATACAGTACCCCAAATCCTGAATATGCGTGGAAGTCCTAGGCACACAAGCATCACGAAGAGCCCCTTAGCCCTGCAAGTATGCTGACTTAGTGGCCAGCCAGAGAGACAGGGTGGCATCTTCCCTGGGAAGCTCTTGAAAGGATAAGAAAATTAACTTCTATGTGATTTCAGTAATTACTAAACTAAAAAAGTGTAAACAATTTTTTTTTCTTAATGTGTAACTTTTAAACAAAACAATTCATAGGTTCTTCCAACTAAAATGTCATATGCTGCCAATCTGAAAAATGTAATGAATATGCAAAATTGGCAAAAAAAAGAAGGGGAAGGACAGACTGTGCTGGCAGAAGAAGTGGAGAGCACGAAGCCAGGGCCGTCTGCTCACGACCTGGCCGCACAACTGAAGAGCAGCTTACTGGCAGAGATCGGCCTCACTGAGAGCGAGGGGCCGCCACTCACATCCTTCAGGTAGCTGGGAGGGACAGGAGTTGCCTAGGGTTGCACCCTTTGTAGCCATTGCAATTCTTGGAAGAATTTTATTTGATAGTTTATACTTTGTAAATTTATTTGTATATAAATGTCATAATTTCTGTTATTTGCTAGTCAGATACTTAAAGTGAGTTTTTTGGATTGGGACATTTGTGATTTTTTTTTGTTATTGCTTGGCTTTTTTTTTTTTTTTTTACTTTTTGAAGCAACTGTAAGATTTTGTGGTTTTATGGCTTTATACTGAGTTAAAATACATTTCCATGTCAACTTGGCAATTATAGACTTGTTACCAGCAGCTCAGTAAAGGGAAAAATGTGCATAGAGAGAATAGAATTTCTAGATTTGTGACTCAGCCTTACGTGGGCTTTTGTTTTTTTTCCAAGTTCAGAATGCAAGAGGCAAGTCATAGTTTACTTTAAACCTAACCCAGCTGTTGTATTCTGGCTTGGCTTGGGTCCTCAGAAGAAAATCTGTTGACTGCTTTCTGCAGCTTCCTACCTGCTGTAGGCGTAGGCGCTGTCCATGGCCTTGGCAGGAGTTAGGGAGCTTGGCATCTGAGCAAGAGATGCTGTGGGCAGATAGGTGGCTCAGTCTTCCTTGAGGAGCGTGGCTTGGCCCAGATGTCAGAATTACAGAAACAGACTGGAGAAGAGAGTTAGAGATGGGCAACGAGTTAGAAATCAACTCCTAGCTGCAGCTAACCCGTGAGGAAAGGGGCTCAGGGAGAGCATTGGCTTCGGGGATGAAAATGAAATGCTGTAAAGGGGAGAAACTCAAGATGAACTTTACTGTTCTAGAGGAACCAGAAGGAAAAATATCCTTCAGTTCTGAGCAATAAGGAAGTAAATGACATTAATGTAAGCATAAAATGGAGGCTGTAGGCTGCGTCTTCTCTACATTCAGTTTGAGTTGAGCATCACTGATCTGGTTGTATTTAACAAAGCAATTCTGATTCACTGTGGAAGTTGGTGGTAGAGGGGGACTCTGTCCTCTAAGTGCAGGTTGGCCTAGAGAACACAAGGGCAAAGTAATTATGGAAATACAAGAGTGTGGTTTAAAATACTTACGATGTCAGAATAATATAGAGGAGCCGAAGTACTATCATTGAGCTAGCTGGCGAGTTGTGGGAATTGGCTGAGTTCTTCCCCTTCCCCTCCGTTGTGTTCCAGGCCACAGTGTAGCTTCATGGGCATGGTTATTTCCCATGACATGCTGCTGGGACGCTGGCGCCTTTCTTTAGAATTGTTTGGCAGAGTGTTCATGGAAGATGTTGGAGCAGAACCTGGATCAGTATGTATTTTGTGCACTTTGAATTCTATTTTGCCTGATAAGAACATATTTCACAGAATAATCCTGTCATGCATTTTTTTAAAGATCCTAACCGAATTGGGTGGTTTTGAGGTAAAAGAATCAAAATTCCGTAGAGAAATGGAAAAACTGAGAAACCAGCAGTCAAGAGATTTATCACTAGAGGTAAAGGTATTTAGATTTTCTTATATTGTACCTATAATATATAATTTATGTAAATTTAAAAAATGCAGAATAACTAGATCTTGCAGATAATCACCAAATTTAGAATAGTAATTTTCTCTGACAGTTGGCTCCCCACTATCCTCTAGAGATAACCCAAGACCTTTAAGTTTTAAAAATTTTCATTATCCTCCCAAGGATGTAAATAGTTTGATGTATTTGTCCTTGGAGATATTCTCACAGCTGTGCAGACGGGCCCTTGTTTGGCTGTTTTGCATCCCAGTTGTGTTCTTCCTCACTGTCCCATCTGTTTCGTGTGCATTTTCTGTCACAGACCTTATATATTAGCCATTTTCTGAAGGAGCTCTGAGTGCTCTTTATAGGAAATAAGATTTTGAGGTTGTGATACAGATTCTAGGGTTTCACATTGGTACTGGGCAATCATTGTTCCTAAGTCTTTTTAGTGGGTAGGAAGTGAATCTTCCTTACCCCATGCCCCACTATTAAGAAAAAGGAAGAAAAATCATCCCAATTCAGTAGGACGACAAGGTGGTTTTGTTATTTTCATTGCTTAGATCTTAATTCTATATCATCCAAAGTGAAGATCTAACTTCTCAACAACATTGATAAAATTACTTACCTGTTCTTATCCCACAGTACACAAACAACAGTCTTAAAATTGCAGCATCAACACTGGCACCAACAAATGATTATTAAAAGTAGATTCAGATTAATTTACATTTTTGCTCTTTGGTTAGAGATCCTGGCAAATTGGTTTTAGAGTCACTTGAAATAATTTCTTATGTTGTGGCCACCCCTCATAGCACCACCCCGGTATTGAATCCCGGGCCTTTGTGCTGAGCTAACCCCTACCCTACCCTTTGTATTTTCTGAGAGAGGGCATCATCAAGTTGCCCTCATGGGATGTGAACTTGCTGTCCTGCTGCCTCAGATTCCCGGGGTGCCAGGACCACAGGTGTGTGCCACCATGCCTGCTTCCTGGCCTTGTGTAGAGAGATTCCATCTGCTGCTGCTGCTTGGCATAGTGAATTTTATGGCTATTAGCAGTTATTTTTTATTTTAAATTTTTCCAGCAAGTCCCTTATATGCAGGTTTGTTTCTGTTCTTTTGGAATTAGCAGTGTGACAAATAGCCCTGTGTTTCTCTTTTTGGTAATGTGATTTTTAAAAAAATGTATTTGGTACAGGGCCTCACTACACAGCTTAGACTTGTAGTGATCCTCCTGTCTTCAGCCTCCTCAGCACTGGGATTACAGGTGTGCACTGGGCCCAGTCTTGGTGACCCAGCTCAGCATGCCTCGGGGCGGGTGGCCGGTGTGGCACATGGTCCCTGGGCTTGCCCAAGCAGGTGCTTAGTCCACTGAGCTGTCTCATAGGTCTGCTAATGTGATAGTCATAGACATAAGATTATATGTGCTTCTCTGTGTGGTTGTATATTTTCATAGTGTCAGCATCAGAAGGACAAGGCCTGGTCACCACAGCCTGGCTAGCAATTTGTGGTTGAGCTTTGAGATTTTGGCTAGTCTGATAAAAAATGCCAGCTTGGTATAGTTTTCATTTAAATTTCTCTTATGTGAACACAATTGAACAAAGTTCCATACGTTTAGGATCAGTTAAATTTTTCTATAAATTCTTGGTATATTTGAAATTTGGCACCTATTTTTAGTCTTTCTCCCTAAGATTTTAGTTCTTTCTGTGTCTGTAGGCAGTACACAGTCACTCAGGATTGTGCATCACTGGGGTGCATCGAAGGTGCACCTATTCCCCTCCCTTGCCATTTGGAATTTATTCTCATGTATCCCAAAATAGAACAGTTATTATTTTCCAGTAGATCTTTTAGAGAGGTGTTTAAAGTGAATTATATTTCATTGTCTTAATTTTATGCAAGCATATTCTTGCTTGTTTTAGAATGTTGTGAATTTCTATGTAGTTTTAAAAACTACCAAGGCAAAGGTAAAATTTTAGTTTTCAAATTGTATTCACCATGGTTTCCAGCATTGACTTCACTGCTCTCTGGTGTGCTGTAATAGGTGGACCGGGACCGGGACCTGCTCATCCAGCAGACCATGAGGCAGCTTAACAATCATTTTGGCCGGAGATGTGCGACGACGCCCATGGCTGTCCACAGAGTAAAAGTCACATTCAAGGATGAGCCAGGAGAGGGCAGTGGGGTAGCGCGAAGTTTTTATACAGCCATTGCACAGGCATTTCTGTCAAATGAAAAATTGCCAAATCTAGATTGTATCCAAAATGCCAACAAAGGTACCCACACAAGTAAGTACCTCAGAGATAGCAAGCATCGTTAAAATTACATTTTTGTTCATCAATACACAAATCATAATCATGTTATAGTGGAATAATTTTATTGTATATTCATCTTTTATATAACTTTATTATGGATTAATGACGATCTTTATGAAACTAGTGGACAGTTTTAACAATTTGCTCTTTTACTGACATATTTCTTATAATGAATATTATGATTGTCCTACTTTGTCCTTGCAGTGGTTACTTCTCTGGAGAGAAGCTAACATGTAAGATACTGATGATAAAAGTCAGTGAGCACGCAGCAGTGTTTTCCCCATCCCTGTGTTAACGCAGATTTAAGTAGAAGATGTCTTTCTCTACATAGGTTATTCAGAGTGTAGTTCACAAGTCAGGTACTGGTCTCCTTGAGACTGGGAGACTGCAACTAAATGTAAACCCAGCTATATCGTAAGCATAGTGTTACTTAGCAAGATACTTCTTTCAGGCAAAACTATGTTGTGTTAGTATTCCAGGGAGCGTAAATCCTTGTTATCTCATTGAGGACCAGCACTTTGGGATTAGGTCTTTTACCTGATTTTCAGGATTATAGTCCAAAAAATTAAAAATTGTGCAAATTGCAAAAACCTTAGATGGTAACTGCTGAGTTCTGTCAAATAGGGAAAGAATACTGATTGTGGTACATCTAAGTGCATAGGTACAGTTACAGAGAGAGAGGAAGTCTTCATGTGTCACTAAGAAGACGTTCAGTTTTACATAGGCCACAGTTGTCTCCCCTGTGGGTTGAATGGGCTGTAGGAAGAAGAGGGCGTGAGATACAGGGTGCATTCCCTGAGCTTTTGCCTAGTAACTCTCTGGGAGCCTAAAATAAAGGGCTTAGCAGATTTGAATGAGAAAACAGTTCAGAAATATCTTGTTTGTCCAGTTAGAGATCATACTCTGGGCTATGTGTATTTAAAAATAAAAGAGCCACTGTGCTGGTGACCTGTTTTGGTTAATTCCAGAAGCCAATGATAGAACGTGGAGTTCAGTGATAAAATCATCTGAGAACTTCAGCATTATTTATAGTGAGATTCACATAGCCTATTGCTGCACGTGCAGGCCATCCAAAAATGTAATGTTAAATGTTTAAATAAAATTAATTACAGTGAAAAGCCTGTTGCCTGCCACTAGTCTCCCTCAGGATACTCTCCCTGGCTGTGAATATGGTTATCTCATCATCCTTGGCAGTGTGTCTTCCTGTAATGTTTTTTTAAAACTTAAAACATTCACTATATTTTTAGATCACCCTTTATGTTTCACAGCTTTGATGTCAAGGGGAAAATACATTCAACAAACCCGGCAGGGTGAAGTGAGTCTGTGGGTGTCTAACTCAGCTGGGCTCTCAGCGGGGAGGCGCAGGCTTGTGATGCCCGCACTTAGGAGACTGAGCAGGAGGATTGCTGCAGATCTGGGGCCAGCCTGTGCTACATAGGGTGTCTAACCCGGCTCTCAGCGGGGAGGGCAGGGCTAGCACAGACTCCAAAGAGGAGGCCTGCCCTCCAGCTCTCCTTGGGCTTGCCTCAGGTCTTTGCACTGACTGAAATTGCAGGCAGGCATGTTTGCATTTATCTAAATAAATTCTGTTTTGCCTTTTCTTTTAGGTCTAATGCAGAGATTAAGAAACAGAGGAGAGAGAGATCGGGAAAGGGAGAGAGAAAGGGAGATGCGAAGGAGTAGTGGCTTGCGAGCAGGTTCTCGGAGAGACCGGGATAGGTATATGATAATTTTGTGTCTTACTGAATACACTGTTCTGGAAAAATTGGACATAGGTTTGTAAAGGAAAAAATCTTACAGAGTGCGATTTAGAAAATGAAATTTTCATCCTGCTGTGATGGCGCAGGCTTGTGATGCCCGCACTTAGGAGACTGAGCAGGAGGATTGCTGCAGATCTGGGGCCAGCCTGTGCTACATAGTGAGACCTTGTCTGAAAGAAAAAGTTTTACGTTTTGGCCATGCTAAATAACCAGTTTTGTTCTAAAGACCCAGAGGCAGTTAAAATTATGTTGCCTTTTTAAAAAAAAATCCACTCAAGTTCCTAATTGCTTGACCTTTTGATTACCTTTATGCTTGCTTGCTTGCTTGCTTTCTTCTTTCTTTTCTCTTTTCTTTTCTTTTCTTTTCTTTTCTTTTCTTTTCTTTTCTTTTCTTTTCTTTTCTTTTCTTTTCTTTCTTTCTTTCTGTGGCTGACTCAACCCACCCTGGGAGCGGGGCTGGCACAGCATGTAGTGCCAGGGATCGAACCATGGTCCCTGTGCTTGCCTAAGCTTACCTAAGCAGGCAATTTTGACTGATGAGCTATCTCGCCACCCCCATCTTCAATTCTAATTTGTGGCCCACTATGCCATTTAAATCTTGTGATTTTTTTTCTTGTTGTAATGGGTTGCATTTTACTTCAGCTTAAAATTTCCAGGAATTATGAGTGGACTCTTACTCTCCTGGTATCTTAAGTTCCTCTTCCCTCAGAATCAAATTACGTATAGTAAATGTCAAGTTAACCAAGTGACAGAATCTAGGGAGTTCTGTGCAGGCCCCTGCTACCTCACCCTTGCCTGGGATGCTGTGTCCCTTGTATTGTTGACCTGTGTGCCTCGCAGGTGATGGGAATGAAGCCGCAGTACTCTCTCCTTCCTGCAGAGACTTCCGGAGGCAGCTGTCCATTGACACCAGGCCCTTCAGACCCGCCTCGGAGGGGAACCCCAGCGATGACCCCGACCCGCTGCCTGCGCATCGGCAGGCACTTGGAGAGAGGCTGTACCCCCGTGTGCAAGCCATGCAGCCAGTACGTGCAGTACGCATAGCAACTTTTCATATAGCTCCAGCTCCCCCGCTGCCCCCACTTTTGAATGAAAATTGCTATATAAAAATTGCCAGCTACTGACCAACTAGCCACATGCATGATGTCTGTGCTTAGCTGTGTAGTAAGCAGCTTAGGAAGGAGTAAAGCAACATTTGTTATCTGACGTTGCTGGGTCGGAGCACTGTCTCCATGCTATATAGTACATTCCTTGGAAGCCAGAGAATTAGCTGAGTACAGTATTTGTGTCACTGTTTGCACAAGTCATTGTTACTTTCTGAAGCCTGCTTTGTCTTTAGCAAGTCTTAGCTGGGACACAGTGCCAATGTTTACTGCTATTAAGTATTGCAGGAAGGTTTTTATTTTAAACCTTCAGTCTCATTTCTATTACATAGGAGAAGACCTATAAAGGAGGTTTTTTTTCTTTATTTGTAACAATGTGCACATATTTTGTAGCAAAAAGAAAACAGAAAGCCAATGTATTTCTCATAGTAAATCCTTAGATTTAAGCTTTTTTTCTCCCACTTTTATCCCTTTTTTCCTATACTAAGCAAAAGAGATATTTATGATGAAGGAGAAGATAATGCAAGTACTTATCTTTACTTATTGGAACTTGGAAACCTTGAGAAGACTTGGTAGTGATGTGCTGCCCTCCTTGGGGCATTCCCTGTCAGGGCCCCAGAAGTCAGCTTCCAATTCAAGAAAGACCTGTTTAGCTCAGAAGATTTTGTACTTGTTAGTCAAGGTTTTTGTTTTTTCTTCCTGCTGTGGCTTCTTTTTTTCTATTTTGACATTTTGACAGTTTCAGAGAGAGGGCAAGTAATATTTATTCATCATCTTTAGGCATTTGCAAGTAAAATCACCGGCATGCTGTTGGAGCTGTCCCCCGCTCAGCTGCTGCTCCTGCTAGCGAGTGAAGACTCTCTGAGAGCAAGAGTGGATGAGGCCATGGAGCTCATCATCGCACATGGACGGTACTGTGTGCACTCGTGGGGGCAGCAGCTTACATCAGCAGTTCGTGTTCAGTAGTGTGCCTCTACCTCTGAAAAATCTCAGCTGCAGTGTGTAGTACAAGTGGGGGGCTTGAGGCGGCCACGGTGGTGCATGCTGGCAATTCCAGCACTGGGAGACTGAGGCAAGAGGAGCGCTGCAAATTTGAGGCCAGTGTGAATTGTATAGTGAAGACCCTGTCTAAAAAAAGGTGGTAGCTTCAAGGTCCTAAGTGCGATAGCTGCATTTCTCATGTCTTGGGGTGGTGGTGTTGTGCTAGTAGTCACTTAGGTTCTAGAAGATCTCCTATGCATGTCCTAAACCTAGCCTGTGCAACTCATGCGGCCCTGCCTTGAAATCAAAGCAGCCCAGCTTGAAGGCCTTGGGTTCAGTCCTGGGGCAGCGTGCTGGGGTGGAACGTCAAAGAAGAGCGCATCACGTGCTCCACTAGAGTCCCCTAGTGGCAAGAGATGTACTACACTCAGAAAACATCAATTTCTTGCCCTGAGTATCAGTTTCTTTTAGGTACCTTGAGTCACCTTAAAAATGTATGCAAGTTTTTTCTATTCTGTATTTGTTTAATATAACCATAAGTATATCTAACAGATAAATTACTTGTCTCTCGTTTCCCAAGATGACAACTAAGAGTAACATTAAGAAGATAGCCCATGGGGGCCTGGCCCTAGCTCAGGCCTTTAAGTGGCTGCTTCCACAAAGCTGTCAGCCTCAGGTTGCTGGAGTTCGAACCTCACACCTCTCCCGCTGGCCAAAAGTGCCCTGAAGGCATTCGAGCAACAAAAAAAAAAAAAAAAAAGAAGATAGCCCACACTTACTCTGTGGCTTTTATCCTAGTTGAAGCTGTGAAGTATCAGTGATTGTAGCTGAAACTTTCTGCAGTGCTGGAGCGTGGACCCAGGGCTTCACCCATGCTTTAGCTCTGCCGCTGAGCTGCGTTCCTACCCTTTGATGAATATAGCTGTTCTTTCTTTCTTGATGTTTGATGGAGGACGTAGACTGGGCACAGTGCAGGAGGGGTGGGTACCCAGGCAGGCTGAGCCCTGGAACCGAGCAGCACTTCCCTCCGTGTGAGCAGGCCGAGTTGCAGGCACCTGAGGGAAGTTTGTTTTCACTGTCAGTACTGCTCTTGCTCTGGACTTGTATGAACTGTTTCTTCCTTCATCTCCCTGGTGGCTGGAGCTGTCTGGTGTAGGACATGGGTATAGCTTAATCCATTAGAGAAATAGTTAGGAGTGTGCATTTTTAAGATTTTTACAAATATGTGGGGTGATGCAAATATATGGTGATTGTTAATATTGAAAAATGATTATAATAAAAGGCACCTCCCATTAACTCCTCTTGAGACGTGCCTGCACTTGAGCACACTTCTTCTGTTGCTCTCGCTGCTCTCTGGAACAGCTCTGGTGCCCTCTCCCTGAGGGCTGACTGTTGTGCTCCTGTTCTGGCCTCACTGTCCTGAGGCCACTCAGAGTGTTTAGTTCATGTGGTCATCTTAACTTTGGGACTAGCTGGAAGTTGGACAGTGCCAGAGAGGGAAGAAGGTGGGTGAGGACCGGCTGTGATGTTTGTACAAGGCTGCCCTTGGCTGTGGAAGTCACTGCATTTTTCATCATGTTCCATAAAGACATAAAGAGGACTTATAGAAATGCTTCACAAAGTGGCAGCAGAGATGGATAAGTGTATTTGAAGAGGGGCAGGTGCTTTACTTGTGATGTGTCTTACTGTAATTTTTAAAATTTAGAAATTCACCATATATCTTGATTATGCATTGTATTGCAATTTAGTAGTATTTTCAATTGATTGCAGGTAACGTACAATATTGACTCTTTCCTTGGCTTTGAGTGGACAGTGAACTTAGTGTTCTAGAATTATTAAAATGCCACAGAACTTGGTTCCTGCTATAATTGCTTCCTGAGCATGTATGTGCTTTGGAAACTATGCTTGCCTCAGCCTCATTTCTACCACCATGATGAAGGCTGCATTTAGTGTCTCAAATCCGTACCTTTAGCCCTGGAGTTGTATATGTGTCCTCTAGTGTGTGTGTGTGTGTGTGTTTTTTTTTTTTTAATTTTTCCTCTGGTGGGCTTTTAAGAGTGTATATTACTGATTGATTCCCTTGTTCCTCAGAACACCACTAAGGCTAGTAAGTGCCCTGGATATTTGTTGATTTCAAAATGTTCATGCTTCTAAATTCTTATGAATGTAATTTAACATATGTTCTTGATATTGAATTGTAAATGTTTTAGTTACCTGGAATGTGAATGCTTTTCTGTTTGTTTTTAGGGAAAATGGAGCAGATAGTATCCTGGATCTTGGATTATTAGATTCCTCAGAAAAGGTACAGGTAAGGAATATTTTGTTCATATGCTTGTTAGTAGTGAGATTTAAATTAGAAGCAAAATCAGATAAGGGGGAGGAAAACAGGCCTATAGGAATAAACTATGTTTCACAGGAAAAACGGATAATTACAGTAGAGAGAAAAGTAAAGGTAAGATACTTGGCTATCAAATGTAGAATCAGGTAATAAGATTGTGCAGTTAGGGCTCCGAGTGACCCTACTTGCTGTTTTTGCTTTTTGAGCACAGACTGAATTAAGCTTTAGTTTGGAAATATAATGAACTGCTGAAGTGCAGGAGAGAGGTGGTGTGGAATCCCTATGACTTAAAAATCAATTGAGTGGTAACAGTACCAAAAAAAAAAAACAAAAAACAAAAAACAAAAAACCACCATTAGTCTCAACAGTAAAGGATGCCTTAGGACATCATGTATTACTTCATGAAATGACACCTTTCTAACTACTGGAGAGCTGCCAGTGCAAACCACTCTCACCTCAGCTGGGTTTTTTGGCCATGCTAGGGATTGAACTCAGGGCCTTGTGCATGCTTAGGCAAGCCCTCTGCCACTCACCTATGTCCCTGCCTATCGAAACCATAATGTCTTTAACTGACTGCAACTCAAAGCTCTAGACAAAGTATGAAAAAGGAACTACCTGAAAATTTAGAAAAGTAAGCAGTCACAGGTGAGTTAGAGAGGGAGGTCAGAACCTGATAAATGCCGACATGCTATCTTTTCAGACAGGTATGTGAAGTGGCTCTTTTTACTCCCATCTTCCCTAAAAAACCATTAGAGCTTGGGGAATTAAACTGCCGTTATAAACTGTTACCCAAACCTCATGCTCTCCCACGTGCTTCATACCCTCGCTGCCTCCGGACAGAATGGCAAAAGCTTTCCAGACGCAGTCAGCTCTCAGAGTCCCATGCCTCCAAAGTGCCCCCAGCCCAACAAAACGGGAGTTTTCTGGATCATTTCCGTACCACCCAGATTCATGGTAGCACTCCAGGGTCCAGGGGACAGCTATTCAAATGCCTTAATAGTATTCAACAGACAAAGAACCAGGGAAGATTGGCTCTTCCTCCTGGAAAAGAAATCAAAAGGTGGTGACAGTGACATGACTTACGGAACGTTAGACTTTATCTCATGCTATATGAGAGAGTGAAGGGAAGGACACAGATTCCCAGCAAAGTTTAGAAGACAGCCAAACTGGGAGTTTTAGAATTCAAAGTGTAGACTGAAAGAACGAAATTCACTGGGTAGGTCAATAGCAAAATCAAGGCAGCAGGAGAGTGTCAACTTACAGGTAGGTGGAAATTATCTCTTTGGAAGAACACAAAAGATTTTTAAAGAAAGCACACTATTTCAGGACCAAGTAAAAAAGCTAATTTATGTCTTTGGCACACTCAGAAGAGGAAAAAGCACGTGCTATAGGAAAATATTTGAAGAAATAAAGCTTGAAAAGTAAACTTGGTGAAAGACTTAATAGATTTACAAATTGAAGGTCAGTAGCTCCAAATAACAGAAACTAAAAGAAAACTAAGTTGAAAAATAGTTGCTTTTACCACATTCTTTAATATAGCCAAAGAACATTGTCTTAGATGTAGGAAGTAGTATTTTTTTAAATTAAAAAATTATTAGCATGTTTGCAGTACATGATGGTTTCAGAGAAATGGTTTATTTATTTTGTGGTAGCGGGGATTGAACTCTGGACCCTGCGCTTGCCAGGCAAGCGCTTATTCTACTAATCTATCTCTCTGGTCTGGAAGTAGTATTTTTAAAGATAATATATTTCCTATTAAAAACCCTGGAGGTCAGCAGGCTATGGAAGCTCATTAAGATGGTGAAAGATTTGTCAGTCTAGAATTTTATATTCAGTGAAAATATTTTTTAGGCATTAAGGTGAAAGAAGCTGGCTTGAATTTCATTTAGTGAATATATTTAAATAATAGATGTTTGTGTACAAGGTTCATGTATCCCAATTCTGAAAAGGTGAATAAAAAGTTTATTTAAGCAGGGCGTGGTGACATAATTTCAGCACTCAGGAAGCTGAGGTGGGGAGAGTTGAAGGCCATCCTGGGCTCTGCCTCATGCGTTCTGGGCCAGTCTGGACTATAGCAGAGACCCTGCCTCAGAATGTCGTGTGTGATGTTGTACATGTAAATATGCCTGCTGCTCTGCCTCCCACCAGGACTCTGAATGATTTCAGAGAGCAAGTTCTTACATTTTATGTTACTTTTTTACTGTTTGTGGGCTTCCTCTCTGATGCTCCATTATTAGGAGAACCGAAAGCGGCACGGTTCCAGTCGAAGTGTGGTAGATATGGATTTAGATGACACAGATGATGGTGATGACAATGCACCTTTGTTTTACCAACCTGGAAAGAGAGGATTTTATACTCCAAGGCCGGGCAAAAATACAGAAGCAAGGTTGAATTGTTTCAGAAACATCGGCAGGTAAGTCAGCGGCATCTACAGGTAGAGTCTGGAGGGTGGGTGCTGGGGCCAGGCCTTACCATGCTGACGTGCTCTGCCACCGAGTCAGTGCCACACGGATATTTATGGAGGGGAGGATGTGTCTTGAGTTAGTTTTTAATTTAAATTTTATTTGTCTGCTTTTATGTTTAGGATTCTTGGATTATGTCTGTTGCAAAATGAACTGTGTCCTATCACATTGAATAGACATGTCATTAAAGTGTTGCTTGGTAGAAAAGTAAGTATTTTTGATGAACTTGACAGATTTTATTTTTGTGTATTTAGCACAGGGTCTACAGAGTCTCACTACACAGATCAGACGTGTAGTGATCCTCTGTTTTCAGTCACCCAAGCGCTGAGATTACATGCGCGCGCCCCCACACCCGGTCTCAGGGCACCCCAGGCATGGGGCCGGCATGGCAGGCCCAGGGATTGAACCCCCGGCCGCTGCATCTGCCTAAGCAGGCGTTTTGATCCATTGAACTATTTGGCCGGCCCTTGACAGATTTTAAAGTTCCAAAGATTTTCTTCTATGAAATATACCAGTGTTAGCCACTGCTTATACTGCTCACTTACAGTTAAATCTTGAAGCATTACAGTCAGTATCATGTCCAAACACTTAGGCCATAGGTCAGTTCTCCAGCTAAGGGGAGGTGCCTAGTAGGGTGACCGCCACAGGCGCTCTTGTGGCCAATAGCCCCGATTCTATGGCACCCCGAGCTTTCCCTGCCACTTTGGGCCCGTTTCTTTACAACATGGTAAAGAGACAACATTGTCTCTGACAAATCATAGCACTCAAATTTTCTCCATTACAGTTAGTTGCAGCAGGTGGCAGCGGAGCACACAAGTGGTACTGGAAAGGGTGTTCGAACTTTAGAGTATATGCTAAGATTCACATGGGTGGCACATAAAGGAAGGTAAAAACTGTAACACAGCATGCTTGGTGTTTATCCTTTAGTGAAGGAATTACCTTCATTTCATTGCGTCTTAGTAGCCTGACAGCTTGCACATTCCTTTATTATAGGAGAGGGGAGGAAAAACCTTTAAAAACAATATATAATACTACTTATTGCAATATTTGATATTTAAAATAGTGAAATATTAGTCTTTTAAGGATGCATATCACATAGCTGATACAAATCAGCACCGTTAAAACCAAAGTCTAATAATTGTCTTTAATCAAACTCACTGATACATATTGATATTGATTGAGTTAATGACATCCATCCATCCTTTTTAAAACTCGCCCTATTAAATCTTAGTGTTCACCTAAAATGTGCTTGTGTAAAGAACTAGACTCAAGCTGTTAACAGTGAATCTTTGAGGTTTTTTTTTTTTAAAAAAAACAAAACAGTACTAGGGATTGAACCCAGAACCTTCACAGTGAGCTGTATCCCTAACCCTTTTAATTTTTTATTTTGAGATAGGCTCTGGCTAAGATGCTAAGTTGTCCAGTTTGGACTCGCATTTGGAGTTCTTTTGCCTCAGCCTCCCCAAGGCCTGGGTAATCCCAGGCTATGCCCAGCCCGTGCACCTTATTCTGAGTCTGTGTGGGGTTAGCAAAACTAGCGGCAGATCGATCTGAGTTAATTCAGTGATGTGACCTGGTGACTGTGTTTCAGCATCGTATTTACCATCAGGATTTAATCTGCATTTTGTGATTATTGTTCAAGGCAAATAGGTTGTGTGTTTGCTTCTGAGCTAGCTGCTACATAAAAGTTAGCATACATAAAAGGTGCAGTAAGTAGCACTGGCTTTTGAAATACATGTTGGAACGTGAAAGAAACATATTACTGACTCTAGATATTTTCAGTAAATGACTTTGTGTCCTTCCAAAATTAAATGATTGTCCAAGACAAAAATTTACTAGACTCTACTGTTTCAAAGTGGTTTCACATATTTAGTGGGAAATTGTCTATCTTGTACTTTCAGTTAGATAAACTATAATGGACAAGGACTTGGTGAAGCTTTTCTTAATTGAGTCTCTTGGCTACTTTCTGTTCTTAGGTCAATTGGCATGACTTCGCTTTCTTTGACCCTGTGATGTATGAGAGCTTGCGGCAGCTAATCCTTGCTTCCCAGAGTTCAGATGCAGATGCTGTGTTTTCAGCGATGGATTTGGCATTTGCAATTGACCTGTGTAAAGAAGAGGGCGGAGGACAGGTAGAGAAAATGCATGGTTCTTGGATTCCAACAGGAGAATTGGACTCCTCTGTTGTGCTTGTTTGTGTAGAAACGGGACAGAGAGGCAGGTGTGAATACTCCTGATATACTGAGAGAGGAGGGAAGGAGAGCATGGATCTGGAGGCAGTGGGAGCTGGAGGAGGAGGAGGGACTTCTGTCTTTAGGATTAAAATGTTTGTGACTCTTAAGGTATTTATTAGAGATGTCTTCAGATTTTAAAAGTGTAGGAAACAGTTCTGGGTACTCCCCCCCCTGCCCCCGGAATCAGGGATTGAACTCAGGCCCTTGCACTTGCCAGGGAAGTGCTTATTGTACTGAGCCATCTCCTTGGCCCCACTAATTTTTTTTTTTTTCTTCCCAGCATCAGGGATTGAACTCAGGACCCTGCGCTTGCTAGGCAAGCACTTACACTACTGAGCTATCTCCCTGGCGTGTGTACTGTTAACTTACTGCTTTTACAAAATCACCCTTAAATGTCATTGCCAACTCTTTTACAGGTCGAACTCATTCCTAATGGTGTTAATATCCCAGTCACGCCCCAGAATGTGTATGAGTATGTGCGCAAATATGCAGAGCACAGGATGCTGGTGGTTGCAGAGCAGCCATTGCATGTGAGTGCCTTCTCGAAGCTTATGTCGTGTGTCCTTGTGTGTGGTAAAGTAGCTCACTCTGCTCACCTTATCTGCAAAACCCACAATTTTCAGACCAAAATAAATTAGAAACCAGACAAATTATTCTTTAGTTTGAGAGTCCAGAACAAGTGCTCAACTTTTTTTTTGGTTGGAACTTCTTGGAAAAGCCATGTAACCATTGGACACTGGCTTTGGTGAACAAGTTTGGAAAGGATGCCACCAGCAGGCCATGGGTGACCTGCTAGATACTAAGTATGTCTGCTCCCCATGCTGGGCAAACTAGGTCAGAGTTCAGGCTCATGGCCCGCTGCCCTCTAGCTAGCCATATGACATCAGCAGAGCCCTTAAACTCTGCCTTGGTTCCTTTGTGTACAGAACAAGGAGAGTGCATAATGACTGTATATAAACTACTGTGACTGGCAGGCCTGGACTCAGGCCTGAAGCTGGGCCCCAGCTCTGTGCCTATCTCCCACTAAGAGCACAACAGAAATATATAAAATTAGGAAAATGAGTTTATTCACAGTTCAAGGGCAGCTAGCCTACTGCCCTTACTGCACAAAGATGCACTCCAGTTCATAGCCAGGAAAGAGCCATGTGTAGATAACGTGGTTGGCCTAAAGGGTCAGAAGTGTCTGTCCTCCTCTGTAGCAGGCCTGGGGCCAGCGGTGCTTCACACTCACTCGAGAAAGCTAGAGAACTACAGTATATCTCTCAAAGGAAGAAAAAAATGCTAATTAAAAAAAATCTATTTTTACTTTTCCATCACAATACTTGGAACAATTCTTGGCAAATGGTAGGTTTTCAGCAAGCTTCTAGATTTTGATTTGGGTCTGGGAAGTTTGTTAGTGTGCTTGTTACCCTGTCTGCCTCCTAGGAAATGTGTAACACTTGGGACAAACTGCAGCTCCTCTCAGTGACCAGAGCTGTGCGTCAGCAGACACAACACCGTGTCCTTGTCAGCCTGTCCTGTGTTCTCCATGCCTTGCTACTTTGCCTTTTGCTTCTGAATCTGTTGAGAAATTCAAAGCACAGAACTTATTTTTCTGTTTTAAGGTGGGAAACATTCTTAGAGAAACCTGTTAAAATTAGATGTTGAGCTTTCATGATATAAATACTGCATAGAATGTAAATCCTGGATTGTAATAAAAAGTAACTTTTTAAATTTTCTAGGCAATGAGGAAAGGTCTATTAGATGTGCTTCCAAAAAATTCATTAGAAGATTTAACAGCGGAAGATTTTAGGCTCCTGGTAAATGGCTGTGGTGAAGTTAACGTGCAAATGCTGATCAGCTTCACGTCTTTCAATGATGAATCAGGTAGGAAACTTTGTTTATGTGTTTAAGGGATAAGCTACAGGTTTTTAAAATTTTTTTTTATTTTAGTACAGCGTTTACAGGATCTCACTACTTAGATTAGACCTGTAGTGATCCACCTGTTTACAGCCTCCCAAGAGCTGGGATTATGGCGCATGCCACCACGCCCAATCTCAAATGCTGTTTCAGCATGCCTTGGGGGTGGGGCTGGCATAGCAGGCCCTTGTATTGAACTCTCTGCCCCTGCGTCTGCCTAAACTGGCACTTTAATCTGCTGAGCTATTTGGCCAGCCCTTCTAAAGTGTACAATTTAAAGTCTGTGAGAGTAGAAATAGTTTTTAGCTGTGCCCATACTGTAAAACATTGGAAGATCCAAATGCTCGCCATGATAGGGTTATACAAGATTATTACATACATAAACATGTCAAGTTTTTCCTTTCGTGTAGCCAGAACCTGCTAAGTATGGTGGTATACACCTGTAATACCAGCACTTGGGAAGTTGAGGCAGAAGGATTGTTGCAGGTTCAAGGCAGCCTGGCCTCTATAGTGAGTTCAAGCCTAGCCTGAACTACACAGTTGACTGTTTCAAGGAAAAAAAATATCAGTTCCTCTCTAAATATAGCCAGAAAATTTAATATGTGTATATTTTTTTGTCTTTGTCCTTGGGACTAAGTAGATTACTCTGTAGTGCTACTTTTTAATGTAGTTTTCTTGTTTTTTTTTTTTTTTTGAGATAGGATTTCATTATGTAGTTCAGGCTGGTCTTCCAATGCACTATGTAGCCCAGGCTGGCCTCAGCCTCCAGAGTATAGGGATTACAGGCATGAGAAACCACTTATGGCTAGTTTTCAATACTTAAAAGAATCAGAAATCTGGGGGGGAAAGCACGCCATCTAAAGGAACTGCCTACAGCTCTGTGAGCAGTGCAGACATCATTGGGAAGGTTCTAGAAACATAATTTCTTTTTTTGGCACTGGGGATCAAACTCAGGATTTTGTACTTGCCAGGCAGGTGCTTATTCCACTGAGCTATATATCCTGGCCCTAGAAACATAATCTCTGGGCCCCCTTCCTCACCTCCATATTCAGTAAATAAATGGGATTCTGCCTCCCACATGACATACAAAGCCACCAAGAAGCCCCAGGTGATGCACGAGGAGGATCTTGAATCCAGCTGCGCTTGCTCTGAAGTCATGTCATTGCCAGGCTGGTGGCTGCTGGCTGTCTTTAATCAGGACCAGCCAGTCACCTGCAGAAGTTTTGCATTATGGTCATGGTCCTAATTTCCTACATTAGGAATTAGCCATCACACTAATCTTAAGTGGCATCTTCATCTTGCATAAGACATTGCACAATATTGTGAAACTCAGTATGCTATGTTTTATTTTTAGGAGAAAATGCAGAGAAGCTCTTGCAGTTCAAGCGCTGGTTTTGGTCAATAGTTGAGAAGATGAGCATGACAGAACGACAAGACCTGGTGAGTTTACAGCTTCGCCAACTTTTTAAAAGGAAATACAATATTGTGTTGTTCATGGTGTTTTTGTGCTAGGATTCAACCAATAGTGGTAAGCTGGTCTTCTACCACTGAGCTCTCCTTTCAGCCCATAATTTTATACTCCTGCCTATAAAAACCTGGTCCAAGTTTGTGAGAGCTTTAATTAGGATACAGAAATGATCAGTCAGAGGTGAAAGGCATTTTTTCTTTTTACGCTAACAGACCACCTGAAGTGCTACTAAACTTCGAAGTGCGTGTTAGCTTTTAATATGCTGTTGATAGTCTTAAAGGATGATAGCAGCTTCTGTTACAGATTCTCCCCCAACCCTGGGGGAATCCCTAGGCTAATGGCCATTCCATCTCAGCGAGATGTGTGTCTGTGACTTGTACAGCTTGGGGTACAATGACAAGACTGTGGCTCTTTCTCACGCTGCACAGTTTCTGGATAGAACTCTTCCTACTGAAAGATCTTAGCCTCCTCAGGTTATAGTTCTTCTTAAGTCAAGAGTGATGACAGCATTGCTTAACACATTCCTGCCAGTCTGGACCACTGATGGTACAAATGGATCGAACCACTTTTATTGGTCTTGTTACTAATCAGACCAATGAAAAAGTCTATAAATAGACTGAATCTAGTTAGATGCTTGAATTTGAATAATTACTGCTCAGACAGAAATATTAATACTAGGGCCAGTGAGATAGTTCAGTGAACTAAGTGCCTGCTTAGGCAAACACAGGGCCTGGAGTTTGATCTCTGGCACTACATGCTGTGCTGGCTGCACCCCCGGGTGCACTGAGCCTGCCACTGAGCCTGGGCATGGTAGAACATGTCTGTAATTCTAGCACTGGGGAGGGTGAAAACAGGAGAATCACTACAAGTCCAAGCTGCGTAGTGAGACCCTGTACCAAATACTTAAAAAAAACCAAAACACTAAGACCATATCAATTAAAAATTATTAGTTAACAAATTTATTAAGTTTTTATTTGTGAATAGTTTATTAATAGTTAACATGTTCATGATGATGCTGTAATTCTTAGGTCCCACTGCTGGGTGGCTCTGATTTGAACTGTACTGTCTGATGTTAAAGAGCAAACCATGTAGGCACTTGAGGGGACTATCTTAAACTTACCCCATTGCTGGTGTATATAATAAACATTTATAACTTCTGTACCACAAATTAGCTGCCTTATAATTTTTATACCATTTTAATGTTTTCCTTAAGAAACTAATAGGATGGCATCTGGGCTACTAAATCAATGCCTTTGCATTATCGTAAGCAAACACCCCTGAGAAGCAGTACCAGCTGCCCGAAGGGATGGTCATGCAGACCACAGGTGGTTCGGGCTTGTGGGAACAAGTGCATTTAATTCAGGGCCCCTGTAGTGTGGTGTGTGAATTATGGCCCCTTCTGGAATTCATTAAAGGCTCCTGTTTGGTATGTCCCATTGGCCAGAATTACTGTTCTTATGCTTTGGGACCATTACATAGAATAAAATTCCTTGAACACAAGCCTTGTTCGTAGCAGTCACTTGGGTACCCCAGGTGGTTACTGGGTGACTAGCCAAGGAGTGGTGTATGTAGAGTTGGATGTGCTGGACAGAGGGGGACCACCGGATAACAGCATGCAGTTTACCGTATATTACTTGTTCATTCCTGGAATTTCTCATTTAATACTTTTGGGCCGTGGTTTGACCACAGGAAAGAGAACCATAGATGGCGGTAGCTGCTGTATAACACATAGACTCAGATCTAGAATGGTTTATATGCTCTTCTTCAAGTGGAGAAATGGGAATGAGAGCGCGCCTCTCTACTCACCCTCCACAGGGCCGTTGCGCCTTTCCCTGACTAACAAGCCTGAAATCCTAGTAAACTAAACCAGACCACTCAGGAAATATTTTCAGCTGGCCCCCTTTCTAGTGTAGCCTGTTTTACTTAGGGGATGGTTATCGATACTTGTGCAAGAAAGCCAGATTTGCAGGTTCCCATTCACTGTAGGGTTTGTGAGGAACACTTTGGGGAGTTCTCCTGAATGCTTTCAGCATTCCTGAATTTTTCCCCGGCTCTGGGGCTTTTGTGGGGATGGGGGTGGTGCTAGCTGCTACCCGGTTCTGTTCTTAACTGAGCCATCCTAGTAACTGGAGTTAAGTTGTTCCTCAGGTCGACTTGATGTAGCAGTTAGTCGGTATTAACATTCTAGGCATAGGGCCCTTGAGGTCTTTACTAGTTCCAGTGCCCTACTTGTTCCTCTAGCTTCAGGATCACCTGAATAGTTTATTTGGATTCCGTCTCCTTTCAGCCTTGGAATTCAGGCCCCCCTAATTGTAGAAGCTCAAATCAGATCTGTATGATCTTTCATGGCTATTCTGACTGGTCTATTTTTAACTTCTGCAGTTGTAATTTGTTCACATTTTTATACAGTATATCCCAAGTGTAGTCAAGTAAGCTAAATCTTAGTTTCTTCCTTATACTGGAAGAAAAAATGGCTAATTATGCACTGGTAGGAAGAAAAAGAACATTTCCTTCAGTAATAGCCTCAGAATTTTCTGTCACCAGTTTTAATTTGTGAATATCACTCTTAATGTCTAGTGAAAATCCACTTGTAGGATTTAAGCAAAGTCCTTCTTATTCTTACTCTTTTTTTTTGAGACAGTCTCACTGTAGTTTCACCTGGCCTTGAAGAACTCACTAGGTTGTCCCGGCTGGCCTTGAACTCAGTGATCCTCGTGCCTCAGCTTCCTGAGTGGGGGGATTATAGACATGTGCCACCATGCCTGTTGCTCTCTCTGTTTTGGGAAGACCATCTTATTCCCACTGTGCTGAAGGCGAGGAGCTTGACACACACAGGAGCATAATAGGGTTTTCCCAAATAGTTTTCCTGTGAATTATTAACTGCTGCAAGATCACAGGGTTTCCAGGGATAATGGGTCAAAACTATGAAGTATGTTTACCTCTAAAATAATATATAGTTCAGGGCTGGTGAGATGGCCTAGTGGTCTAAAGCACCTACTTAGAACAAGCTTAGCTAAAGCGCAGGGACCGCGGTTCAATCCCCCAGCACCACATGCCGGCCAGCCCCGCCCCCTGGTGGGCTGAGCTGGCCACACACACACAAATAAAATTAAA
>NW_004524724.1:5105061-5124935 GCF_000260255.1 Octodon degus
GTTCATTAATGAAAGTCTGAAAAGTCTGCCTGTATTTCTCTTGAGTCCTTGAAGGTTCAGTAGTGTACTCATCTACCTTGACTACCTAAATTCTTAGGGCTTCTTTTTCATCTGTAAAATAAGTGGTTTAGAACAGCTTGTTTTCCAGCTCCCTTGTGACTCTTTGGAGATTTTTTTCTTGCTGTGTAGTTCAGGCTGGCCTTGAACTCACTGCATAGCTCAAGCTGGGTTTAAACAGCAATCCTCCTGCCTCAGCCTCCTAAGTGCTGGGATTACAGGTGTGCCACCATGTCCAGCTTCTTTGAAGATTTTGTAAGCACTAATTCTTTGGACAGTTTCCCCTCCTGTATCTGCTTCTGTATAACCCTCTGTGAGGTTTCTCTTAAAACAGTGTTTTAGGACATAGTTCAGAAAGGTTTTTCCTTGGTTCTTGTTTCATGGTTTTAAAACAATAGAATTGAATATTACCATCATTTGTTTACTCAGTGTTGCACAAAATAAACATAATAAAAATCAATGTTAATATAGTTTATTGTATGAAGTTTGATGTACAGATATTTCCCATAACTTACCAGAACGTGGCACTTATGATACTGGGTTTTTCCTCCCCTAGTAGATAAAAGGCAGAATTTTTTTTTTTTTTTTTTTAATTTTTTCTGTATTTAGGGCAGGATCTACAGGGTCTCACTACATAGATCGGACTCATAGTGATTCTCCTGTTTACAGCCTCCCAAGTGCTGGGATTACAGGCGCGTGCCACTACACTCAGTCTCAATCCCTGCCTGAGAACGCCCTAGGAGTGGGGCTGGTACTGCAGGCATGAGGATCGAATCCCAGCCATTGCGGTCTGCCTAAGCAGGCACTTCAGTCTGCTGAGCTATCGGGCCGGGCCGGGCCGGCCCTAGAGTAATTGTTTTTGATGACCTGGGTGTGTACTGAGCCTAGACCTATCATCTTTTGTTTTGGAAATGTGTGCCATTTTCCCCTGATAGATTCTCTATAGAATGTAGCCACAAATAAGGACCTTAGAAGCCAGCTGTGTTGGTGCATGCTTGTAATCCCAGCTATTTAGGAGGCTGAGGCAGAAGGACTGCAAGTTTGAGGTTAGCCTGGCAAATATGGCCCTGTACTCAATTATTATTATTTTTTTAACAAGAACTGGGAATGTAACTCAGTATTGGGGTGCTTTGCCTTAAAGAATATTTGGTTAAACAGATTCATGTTAAGAGGAGAAAAGGAAGCTCCTGAGACAGAGTTACTTATTTGTCTTACTGTGATATTTGCTCACGCTGCACATTCCCTCCTATCCTCCATACACACTTTATTGAGGTAAAGTTCCTTATTAGTACAAGAAAATAAATTTAAAACCCAGTTCAAAACAATGCATCTTTAGTTTTTGATGTAAGAATGGAGCTCTATATATGTAAGGGTTCGGTGTTAACCAATAAAGGCCAAAATTGTGATTGTTGTCTTCCTGTTTAGGTTTACTTTTGGACATCAAGCCCGTCTTTGCCGGCGAGTGAAGAAGGGTTCCAGCCTATGCCCTCCATCACCATCAGACCTCCGGATGACCAACATCTTCCTACTGCAAACACTTGCATTTCTCGACTTTATGTCCCGCTCTATTCCTCTAAACAGATTCTCAAACAGAAATTGCTACTTGCCATTAAGACCAAGAATTTTGGTTTTGTGTAGAGTATAAAGTGTGTAATGCTGTGTAATATTACTAGCTAATTTTGTAGATTTTTTTTCCATTTGTCTATAAAAATTTACAGAAGTTAATGCTGTCATACACCCTGGTCATACCTTAAAGAGATTAAATGCAGACATTCCTTATTGAGTTTGTAGCTTACAGGCCTGAGGAGCACTAGCAACATTTGGTTAAACTGTTTGCTAGCCACCAACTTCTGGGTCTAACCCCAGCCAAAGAGGACAGCAGAACAATATGATTTACACTGTGATTTATCTTTTTGCTGAGGGAAAAAAATGTAAAATGTTCTGAAAATTCACTGCTGCCTTTGTGGAAAGTTCAGCAGAGGTTCTTGTATAGAAGGTTAGGGAATTTCAAAATAAAAAATTACGTATGTTCTGTGTTTTCATTTTAAATTCTTTATGTGTTTAATTTGTAATTGGCTGCAGTTGTGTATCATGTATATGGAACTTGTAAAAAGTTCTTGACATTCAGATCTTAAGAGATGAAACCGCTTTTACGTATACAGACCACTTCTGCAGCACTTACTTCAGCTGCACTCAGATCTAGGCTATTAAGTGATCGCACCAATATTTTGCATGGATTGTTCATCGGGGTGAGGCACCCGTTGTACATCCAGTGGGGCCAAGGCACAGTACTCCCCTCCACCGCCTCCCCTCCTCTCCTCGTTGCAGTGCAGTCAGGCGGGTGGCTGCTGCACTCAGTTCGTAACAGACATTTGTACCCAGGGATCCTTTGAGTTATGTGAACAGCCTGGGCACTTTCTGATAACTGTAAAATGTTTTATAAGGTCATGATTATTGAAAATACATTTTGGATAATTTTAAATGTTCATGAGTAGCTTAACTACTTTTGTATCTAGCCTTTTTAAAGTATCTTGTTACATTTACTTTTTTAAATAAATTACGGAAGATATGTCAAGTAACATTGAAGAAACAATAGTTTTTATTTATATAGTTGTACATTTTTAAACTAAGGACAATACACTGACATGTTATGTGGATAAAAATTTTGATTTAGAGAACGTAGGGCCAGGGATATAGCTCAGTGGCACAGTGCCTGCCTGGCAAGCACAAGGTCCTGAGTTCACTTCCTGGTACCAAAAAACCCCTGCAAGTTTATATGCACCTGGACCATAAGAAACGGAAGAAAATCAGTTCACATTTTACAGTTAGCAGAGAACCCTAAATGGCACTTGGCCACCATTTCTTGTAACACACTGGGAAAGTGACGTGTGACCGTTACCTGGCGTGGAAAGCCTAAGTTATAACTAAGAAACAGGTTCCTTTTTGATGACCCAGGAATTATGCAGCTTATGACCATTTATTAAGTGGTACAATAAGGAACACTTTGCTTCACTAAGTCTTGAACTAGTCACTTTGCATATTAAAAACAAAAAGAAATTCTCTTAAGATTTTTTTCACTTCGTAGGACTTCTGGCTCAGAAGCATTTTCATTACTGAAGGACACCATGGTTTTATTACATCACTTCCTTTACAAGACTGAAGCTCATGATACAGCTTTTTGATGCTAAACATTTAAAATGAAATGTTTGCAATAAACTCACTATTACTTAAAACTCATACGACACGCTGTATTAGATATGTGTAAATTAGCCAAAGTGAGACGTTGGTCTTTATGTCTAAATGCTATTTCTGAATAAATGAAATAGTAATTAGATTAAGAGTTGATTAGCAACAATATGTTTGAAAGAAAGACAAAATTTCTATCACCTTAACCTCTGTATGCACACAATGGGATTGAAGACATTACATGAAAAACAAATCATATGATTAGGACATTAGAAACCCTACATGTGAACTTAATTTTAATAGTTATCAAAAGAATGAGAGTATTTAAAGCACAATGTCTTAAGTCTTCCTAAATCAAGATTTTTGTTAAAAAGCTTTTAATAATATTAAAAGCAGATTTTTTTTTTTTAAAGTAAAGCTTAAAATGGTTCTAAATGTAAAATAAAGTCATGTAAAATAAAGTTTTTGGTCTTGTTTAGTGACTGAACATAGTACATTTGGAAAAATTTAGGAAGAGAAGACCAAGAAAAAAAAAAGAGGAGACCAAGAATGAACTTTACTAACTAGTAGTTTTCAAAGTTTGCTACTTTTACTCTGTCACTTCTCTTTTAATCTGTATATTAAGACTACCCAGTGTAGGGACTTACTAGGAAGACTTGAGAGTATTTTGTGTAAAAAACATAATTCCACTTTTTAGGACCTTCCTCCAACATTATTCTCATAAAGATGTGATTTTTTTTTGCATTTGAAAGTATGAGAGCTGAAGCAGCAGCCTGCAATTTCAAGGTCAGCATGAACAACTTGCTGACACTGTCTCAAAACAACAACAACAGGGGGCTGGGGAGCTGGCTCAGTAGAGTAAGTGCTTCCCTGGCAAGCGCAAGGGCCTGAGTCCCTGGTTCCACGAAAAGAAAAACCCCAAAAGGTTCAGGGATGTTCAGTGCACAGACCCTGGATTAGGTCCGCAAGGGCACAACCTAACAGTGGTTCCTAGGTTTAAGCTCGAGTGTAGGCCTACGGTGAGGCAGTGGCCTTTTGTGCACCTGGCACGCTTGTCAGTGGTGGAGAGCCTGCCCGACAGGCACGGTGCCCAGGCTCAAGAAGACATGGGTCTGCTATGGTGGATTTGTAAGCACTGCTCTTCTCCCTTTTGTGATTGAGTAAGTTTTGTGGAAGCCGGAAGTCTCCCTGATGAACACAGCAGGCAGGCCCAGGGGACAGCCGTGATAGCCCTGCTGGAATGGTCCCTCGAGCCAGACCTTGGGAAGCGGCCTGCATCATCACTGACCACCTACTGCTGCTTAGGGTCTTCCTCCTGTAGGGATGTATTTAGAGTGTGCCTTGGAGCTGTGGAGGTACATGCCTGTAATTCTAGTACTTGGGAGGCTACAGCAGAAGGCAATTTCAAGGCCAGCCTTGAGTAGTTACCCTGACTCAAAAAAAAAAAAATAAATAAAAAAGTTCATAGCCAGCATAGTTTGGTAGATAGGCTGGAGCACACCTGGAAGGCTACGGCAGGAGGATCACAAGTTCAAAGCCACCCTGTCTCAAAGTAAAAAGGGCTAGAATCTAGCTTTGTGGTAGAGTGCTTGCTTCACATCTAGGAAGCCCTGGGCTCAGTCTCCAGCAGCGCGCACAGACACGCTGGATTACCTAAGCAAACTATTTTGTGAACTTGCTTAGGATTTGAAAACAGACTGGTGAGTGCAACATGGAGCTTCCCTTTCCTTACTGAGCACTTGCTCCACGCCAGGGACTGTCACGCGCCTTACATCCCTTTCTTAGCATCCTCAGACAGGAAACACCCCGGTGAAGCACCTTGCCCAAGATTGCTCAGGTACGCATGCTCAAGTGTTGGATACATCTTTAGGCATTGTGCAGTGAGCACTCTGAAACACGGGGCCCAACAGTCCTGTTTCGCAGGAGGTATGGTGACTACAGCAAGAGAGTTCGTCATAATAAGATAACTCGTACCAAGTCTGATCGCATTGTTCTGAGAAGGCAGCAGTTCGTGTATTTTTGCTAACGATTTCTAAAGAAGTCATCTTTGTCCTTGTGTAATATTTCCTAAGGATAATAATTAGAACTGAAGATGTGGGAACTTTCTAAAGCCAAACATGGTACCTACGTTTAAGTCCAAATGTTATTAAAAGGAGAAGCTCACATAACAAGGAGAGGGGGTGACTGGGAATGGGACCCACGCCTTCACACTGAGCTACATTCCCAGCCACTTTTATTTTTTAATTTGACACAATTAAGGGCCTTCCCAAAGACTCATGTCCATCTCACAATAAAAAGTGCATTTAGCCTCTCTTTGAGTCCCTAAAGTCTTAACAGTTCCAGGACTGCCAAAGTCCCAAGTCTTCTACAGTCTCCTCTGAGACTCAAGATAACTCAGCCCTGAGCCTCTATTAAACAAACAAGTTAGGTATGGTGGTGCACACCCAGCGCTTGGCAGGCGGAGACAGGAGGATCACCGTGAATTAAAGCCAGCTTCAACTGCGCAAGTGTGAGAAACACACTCACTTGCCCAAAGCCAAGGAACAGGCATGGAGACGCGAAGCACAGCGAGAGCAAGACGTCAGTGTTGGTCATGCAAGCGCGGCATCTGCTGGGCAAGGGTGCCCAGGCGAGTACAGCCAGCCTTTTACTCCTTGGTGTGCAGACTGTTCCTGAGTCCTCGGGGGTGTATAATCTTCCTGGACACCACCTCGGTTTTATTCTTTTCTCTCCCTTCTCCACTCCTCCATTCCTCACCCTCAGTATCCTGTCTCCTTGGGGATGTTCCAGAGCTTTATCATGTCCAAAAACCATTAAGCAAGTTTAACTGCTGGTAATTTTCTGCTCAGAGTTAGCTACTTTGCCTGAAAAATGGGCCACTTTGAGTTTCTGTTTCTTACAATAGCGAGACCCTGTCTGGAAAAACCAAAGCCTAAACAAATACACATTTACAACATAAAATGGTGGAATAAGGTAAACATTACCAGTCCAAAATGTAGAAACAGAAAAGTAGCAAAGAGAAACCAGCTCAAAACTAGAGCAAAACCCAGAAAGACAAACATTAAATCCCACAGGCCTGTGTGTGTGCCCTCCAGTGGGGGGTGGGCTCCAGTGGCAGAGGGGCTATGCCCTTCAGGCTTGCTGGCTTCTCCTTAGCAGCGCTCCCTGCTCCCTGGAGCCCAAATCTCCCACTGCGCCACTGGCCTCTGCCTGGAGCCCTAATCTCCCACTGCGCCACTGGCCTCTGCCTGGAGCCCTAATCTCCCACTGCGCCACTGGCCTCTCCCAGGAGCCCTAATCTCCCACTGCGCCACTGGCCTCTCCCAGGAGCCCTAATCTCCCACTGTGCCGCTGGCCTCTCCCAGGAGCCCTAATCTCCCACTGAGCCGCTGGCCTCTCCCAGGAGCCCTAATCTCCCACTGAGCCGCTGGCCTCTCCCAGGAGCCCTAATCTCCCACTGCGCCGCTGGCCTCTCCCAGGAGCCCTAATCTCCCACTGCGCAGCTGGCCTCTCCCAGGAGCCCTAATCTCCCACTGCGCAGCTGGCCTCAACCTTAGAGCTCAATGACCGGCCCACTTCCTGTGCTTTCCTTGAACATCAAGCGCTCTGCCTGTCTGGAAAACCACAGGGACAAGGGCGATCAAGGCCACTCTCCAAACATCAGGCCTGCTTAGATCACACATGGAGCAGCCTCTGAGGGCCTGGGAGGGTCAGCACAGAAAGATACACCTGTAATGTGTAATCTGTGCACCTGTGAGTGCATGAGGCCTCTGGGGGACATTCCTGATCTAAACCATAACAAACTGAAACGTCTAAGTCACCACTGGAGGGCTCGAATTGGACCAGCTCTCCCAGTCCCCAATCTGTTTGCCAGCAGAGGCTCTACTCTCAGTGGGGGACACAGCTCAGCACTGAGGCTGTCCTCAGTAAACACAGATGTCTTAGAGAAGACAGGACACAGACTCTTGCAGGTTCCCTGGAGTCACCCCAAATTTTGCACCAGACACCATAAGGACCCTGCCTGCTGAGATGCCAGATGCCAGAGAACCGACACAGATGTGCATAACAGCTTCCTGGGGCCGCCGCCCTCTCTCCATCCCTGTGGGAAGGGCCCACTCCTCTGCTCCCGAGAGGCCTTTCCGCCCTGTCTGCACCCAGGCATCATACCATTTTCCTTGTTGCTTCTACAAAATCCTGTCCTATACCCAGTGTCAACTAGGTTATGCCAACCTACTGGCATAACCTACTGGCAGGCTTCTCTGGTGTGTCACTCCCTTCAACACACATGTAAAGTATTCCTTTTTTTTTTGTGGAACCGGGGATTGAACTCAGGCCCTTATGCTTGCCAGGGAAGCGCTTATTCCACTGAGCCATCTCCCCCACCCTAAGTATTCCTTTTAAAATGCATTACTATAAGTACAGGGACAGGGTTTGATCCCTATCACCACATGCCACACTGGCCCTGCTCCCAGGCATGATGAGCCACCACGGAGACCGGGCTTGGTAATCCTAGTGCTGCAGAGGCTGAAAACAGGGGGATCACTGAGCTGTGTAGTGAGACCCTGTACCAAATACATAAAAAGAAAAAAAAAAGTAAAATGCAGTATTAACTGGGTGTGTGTTATCACACCCTGTAATCCTAGCACTTGGAAAGTGGAGGCAGGAGGACAACTGGGAGTTTGAGGCTAGCCGAGATTGCATAGTCACCTTAAGGCCAGCTTGAACTATATAGTGAGACCCGATCTTGATCTCTGTCTCTGTCTCTCACACACATTATTAATCATGTCATTCATCTGTTTTCAACATGCTAATTTCACATAGACATGTAAGATGAAGTCCAGCTCCTTAACACAACACAGTAGGTGCTTCAGGACTGGATTTTTTGCTTTACAGCTGTTTTAGTTACTCTTCTGTCAATGCTGGGACAAAATACCCAAGACCTGAAATGAAGGAAGGAAAATTTATTTAGCTCACAGCCACTGGAGGTTTTAGTCCACACTCAGCTGGCTCCAAGACTAAATGGCACATGGCAGAGGGCAGCAGTTCACGGTGGGGGAAAACAGCAAAACAGCAAAACAGCAAGAGCAAAAGGGAGGAGTAGCAGCAACAGTGGCTGCAGAGAGCAAGTCCCTCTCCTCCTCAGATCACCTTCAGGCTATCTGCCCCAGGCTGGGTGTGCCACTGACATCCATAATCCCAGCAGTACTCAGACCTGTAATCCCAGCCTTGGATCATGAATTAGTCACACACTCTAGAACCACACCCCATGACTACATGAGGCTTTGCGGGGGACAGCTAGACACAAAACATAACATTCCACCCCTGGACTCCCAAAGACTCATTCGCATCCCTTTGTGCAAAAGGCATTTTAGTCCATCTCTAAGAGTTGTAAAAGCCTTAACAGTTTCAGCACTGCTGAAAAGTCCGAGTCCCAAGTCTCCAAGATCTAAGGCAGACTCTTAGCTGTGAGCCCCTGTACAAATGAAAAGTTAAACACTTCACAGTCAGTGGCACATGATAAACATTCCAAAAGGTACAAAGTGATAGAAAGCATTGGGATCAAAGCAAGTCCAAAACCCAGCAGGGCAAACATTAAGTCCTATAGTTCTATGTGGAACATCAGAAACAATCTGTGGCAAATTGTGAGCTCCATGTGGCTCTGCCCCTGTGGCACTTCCAGTGGTTGCAGCTCCCATGGCTTCTCTCTTAGGCCAGCTTTGCTCCTTCCTTGCAGTTGTCCTTAGATGATCCATGTTCCTGGCTTTTCCAAACTTCTGGGGTTAAGCTTCTCACTCTGCTTCACACACTGCCCTCCCAGGGGCACACCGTCTGGTCTTCCAGGCCTTTTGAAATCAAGGTGGAAACCTTAACCTCAGAACTTTGCATTCTGCAAGCACCTAAACCGAATGCCACATGGATGATGCCAAGGGCTGCTGCCAGCTGGAGCAGTAGCCAGGCTTTCTTCCCTCTTGGTGTAGGGGTCAAGTGCCTGGATTGCTGAGCACTCGGATCCTGAACAAATTCTCCATGTCTGTGCCATTCTGGAACCTGGTGTGGCTGCCGCCACCACTGAGCACCATGGGGCTCTGCAGCTTTCTCCTCAAGGCAAAGTCCTCACCCTTTCAATGCTGAAGCTGCCAAGGGGGGGAACTGGATGCCTCCAGTGGTGCCCTCAGGCCATCCTTTCCATTCTCTTGTTTTTCTCAGCAATGGAGATCCTCTCAGCTCTATCTTTGCCTTCCACAGCTTTATTGGAGTTTCCTTTCTGGCCAAATTTACAACATTTTAAATCATCCTGCTGGGCTCTTTGCTCTTAACTTTCAACATAAATCTAACTAAAGCCTTCAATAATAGCTATGCCATTGTCTCAGTATTCAACTGCTTTGATTTTTTTTTTTTTTTTTTTTTCGGAACCGGGGATTGAACTCAGGCCTTTGTGCTTGCCAGGGAAGCGCTTATTCCACTGAGCCATCTCCCCGGCCCCAGTATTCAACTGCTTTGAGATTTCCTTTGTCAGATTAATCAGTCTGCCACTCTTTATCTCAGTCTCAGGCAAAGTCTCTGGACACAGCAAAATGCAGACAAACTTTCTACCAAGCCATAATACAAATCATCTGCAGTCCAACAACCAGTGCAGTCCTTCTTCCCAGCAGAAACCTCCCCAGCCTGGTCTTTACAGGCAGGATTTCTGTCAGTCCTCTAGTCTTCTGAGTTCTGACCAGAATCTCCCATATAGACCAGCCAAAAGCTGTTCCAGCACTTCTCTTGGAGGCGACATCTCTGAACGCTTCCTATCTCTTCCCATAAGCCATTCCCAAAAGCTTGGAATACACAACGGTCAGGTAGTCACAGCAACGACCCCACTCTCAGTACCAAATACTGTCTTGGTTACTTTTCTCTCATTGCTGGGACAAAATACCCAACACCAAAAATTAAGAAAGGAAAGGTTTATTTAGCTCAAAGTTGTCAGAAGTTTCAGTCAACACTTCAGTCCATGCTCTGCTGGCTTCAAGACAGAGTAGCACACCACAGAAGCAACAGCTCGTGGGGGCACAACAGCAAAGGGAGGCGATGCGCCTGTGGTTTCTTGAAAGCCTCTCTCCCTTCCTTCCACATTGGCTGTGGTGACCAGAGCCCCTCCAAGGAAGTGGCGCCCTTCCTTCCATGCTGACTGCAGACTAGAGCTCCTCCGAGGAAGTGTGGCACAAACCATCCTTTCTCAGTCCTTTAAGTGCTGAGTCACTCTAGGGTGGTCCCTGCATGCCCTAGGGAGGTACCTCACACACCCAAGGGAGGACCATGAGGCTGAGGCCAGCCTGGGTTACATGGTGAGACTGCGCACCCGCATGCATGTACACACAGTCTTCCACCTTGCTGTCAAGCTTCCACCTTCACAAAATTGGATTAGATACTGTCCCTTTGAATGTCCCCCCAAGAGTGTATTTGCTTGACTTCCCCTTGTAGTCCATAAATTCCTCATGTAGTAAGAACTTGTCTCACTTAAGCTTCTCTCTCCAGAACCCACTATAAAGTTAACTTTTTTTTCTTTGTATATTTTGTTATAGGGTCTCACTATGCAGATTGGACTTGTAGTGATTCTCCTGTTTTCAGCCTCCCCAGTGTGGGATTACAGGCATGTGCCACCATGTCGGGACTCTGTTGCCAGTTCGGTGTGCCCTGGGAGCAGGGCTGGTGCAGCATGTGGACTGAAGATCGAACCCTGATCCCTGGGCTTGCCAAAGCAGGCATTTTATTCACTGAGCTATCTAGCCAGTCCTAAAGTTAACATTTTTTGAATGAATTCTTGTGATTAACTTCAATTTAGTCCTTTCTCTCTACTTCCTTGACAGCATGAGGTGAGAAGTTTTGTGTCCCCACACACTCACCACATTAATATTCTCCTTTACCATGGCCCAAAAATAACAGAGTCTAAAACCCTGACCCAATATAAGTGTTTCTTATTTCAAATGGTTAATCACAGATACTTTATCACAGCAACAGAAAACTCACACATCAAGTATGGGAGGAACTAACCTGTGCACCATGAGCTTCACGCGCTGTGCTAAGTGTGGGTAGTAAGTCAGCCATCGTGAGGCATGTAACGACAGGAATGGACCATACCTGGGTTGAGGACGGGCAATGAAGAGGCACATGAGAGAGCCATTTACTCAGGGGTGTTGGCACACGCCCGTATTCCCAGCACTCCAGAAGCTGAAGCAGGAAGTCACTGCAGCAATTTTGAGGCCAGCCTGAACTACAGAGAGCCTATCTCAATTGAAAAAAGGTGACATTTAAGGACAGTAAGGGAGGCTACTGCGGCTTTCCTTTTATTTTTAATGTTTCCCCTCTTTTGTTCAGCCCAAGTTCTCTCTGCAGAGCCAGTTTCTCCCTTACTCTTCACTCACCATAAAAACGTCAACATAGAAAGGGATAGAAGGACCAAGTAAATCTTAACTATTCATAAGGCAGGGAGCATATCACATCCAGAGTGACAAGTAAATTATTCCTAAATCAAACATGAATTAGGGCCAGCAAGATCATTCAATGGACTAAGCCCCTGCTTAGACAAACGCAGGCATGCCATGCTGGCCCCACCCCTGGGCACTCAGAGCTGGCCACTGAGACTGGGTGTGGTGGTGCACGCCTGTAATCCCAGTGCTGGGGAGGCTGAAAACAGGAGGCTCATTACCAATCTGAGCTGCGTCGTGAGACCTTGTATCAAATACAAACACACAAACAAACATGCATTATGAGTAAGATCTGGTCTCACAAGTGAGCTGCCCAAGAAACACAGACAAAGCCTAGTGGTGCTCAGTATGCTGATTTATGCCAAGCTACAGCTGTAGGCAGGCATACCTGCTTCTCTAAAAGAACAAATATGTGTTCACAACATCTTCAATCCCCTTATACTAAAGTCTAGTATTACGACTTGTGTCTAGATGTCCTCCCAGAGGTTTTTGCACTCACAGGTGGGGCTCCTGGGAGGTGGCTGGACCACGGGGGTGTGACATTGGGATTAAGAGTCCATGGCACTGGATTAGTCCACTGTTTGTTTTAGCACAGTTCAGCATGTGGCTGGATAGATTACTGAAGACACAAGCCCCACACTGGGGGTGGGTAGCACCAACCAATGGGTCTGCAGCCCGGATGGAATATAAAGGGAAGGGAATGTGTGCTGACGCTGCTTCCTGCCTGCTACACCATGGACTGTTTCTCCCCTGCGAGGCCCCTCGCAGGCCACAAGGCTTTGTTCTGGCTTTTTTTTTTTTTTTTCCAGAACTGGGGATTGAACTCAGGCCCTTGCCAGGGAAGCACTTCTTCCACCGAGCCATCTCCCAGCCCCGGCCACAATGCTTTTGAACCTGCCTATGGACTAAAATATTGACACTGAGCCAAAATAAACCTCCTTTAACTTGTGGGTGTCAAATATTTTGTCCCAGCAATGAGAAAAGTTGCTAAGAAACTGCTCTTCATATAGTATCAGGGATGAATGGGAAGACAGGACATCAACAGTAGCATTAATATTTAGCTACTACTCTCCTTCTGTTCTGCGCTCACACCCTATCATGAGTACCTCCGCTTATCCCGCCTCTTTCTCTTTGCTATGCTTTAAATTGATTTTTAATTCACTGCTGCTTGTGTGCTTGATCACTGTAGACCTGATACTTTCGTAAGGTAGCACGTGGGAAGATTCTGGCACTTGCCCTGGCTGATGGAAATCCCAGGGCTGGAGCGATGAGAACAGCAGCGAGACTAATTTGAAGGTGGAGGGCCGGATGGTTCTGTAGTGCAGTGCAAAATGAAGAGGCACACACAGCTTGGTAAACTAATGAAGCCTCCTGTAAGCGGCAGGGTTTGTCAATGATGCAGATTAGGTCAGCGGGCAGCCCATCAATGAAGTGGGTGCACCTGCACAGCCGGTGCTGGACACTGAGGGTGCAATCCATGGGCTCCAACAGCAGACAGAAGCATCTACTAACAAGGGAACCTGCTGCTGCTGCTTTAGTCCAGAAGGGTATTCCTGATAAGATACGGTCAATTAGAAAACTGCAATTTTGCTCCCCTACTTTCTGACTACAGTGATTTCATTTTCTCCTTCTCCAATTTTTATTGTGCAGAAGATAACTGGTATATGTACATAAACGTAATACTTTTGTCTAACTAAATAGATGTGACGGGGGAAGATACTGGTTCTGTGAAATATACCTTATCAATTAGTGAATATCATGCTCATTCAGCTCTTCCCTGTATATTCCAGCTATTTTGATATTTTCAGAAAAATAAAATCAAATCCCTGAATATTTTGTTCCTGTTTGGTTTTGAGTCAGGGTCTTGCTATGTAGCTCAGAATGGCCTGGATTCACTACGTAGCCCAGGGTAGCCTCAAAATCTTTCTGCTTTAGCCTCCCAGGTACTGGAATTGCCCCATGCACTGCCACACCCACCTAATCCCTGAATATTTTGATAGTAGGATTTTTTTTTTTTTTAATTTTAGGGAAGAGTCTACAGAGTGTTCAGGGTCTCACTACTAGATCAGACTCACAGTGATCTGCCTGTTTACAGCCTCCCAAGAGCTGGGATTACAGGCATGCATCACCATACCCAATCTCAATTGCTGTCTCAGCGCACACTGGGGCAGAGCCGGCCCCGGCCCCTGCGCCTGCGCCTGCTTGCAGGCACTTCAATCTGCTGAGCTATCTGGCTGGCCCTGATAGTCAGATTTTTGTTTATCATTTATCCTATTAAAACCAATTTTATTATTGCCTTGTAAGTCACTGTTGGGTAAAGAGCAATCTATCTTTAGGTAGGGATAAATAACTCAAAATACTTTTCCCTTCTAGTTAAGTCTTGTTTAAACTTGCTTACAATAAAAACAAATTACTAACAAACTGAGATTCAACGTTTCAATTTAATCAGACCCCATTTTGAGGCCTCTGGAATGGCCAGGAAGTAGAAGCTACTCTTACATACCAGGTACTTTCTTACCTCATAACAGTAAGTGTTATATAACACAATATTAAAGCACACAGCAACCTTATGAGAAAAAAACAAAATTCTGTAGATGAGGAAACTGAGTTTCCAAGGACTAAGTAACTTGCCCAAATAAAGCAAAGAAATGAAGACACTAGAATGCATGGCCATAATATGGCTTCAAGATCCACGTTCTTTGCATAGGCTTATTCATTTTTGTATCTTCAATACTACCTAATATGACGCCCGACATACGGTAGACATATTCCTTGATTACTTCAAATGAATGAATTCTTGCTTTCATTTGCCGTGTTAGCTTATGATAAATTAACTTCTTTGAAACTCAGTCTCCTCAGAATATATGCGACTATTATTTAAAGTTAACACATGTAAAAAAAAAAAAAAAAAAGAAAAAAGAAATCACTCCTTTGGCTTCTCTAACTGCTTTAAGAGCTCTATTGTTTTAGGACAGGTTTGAGGAAGGAAAGTCTGTTCTACTTTACCATCTACTTCAGCTCCAGCGAACTGCCCCGAAACAGGTGCATGCTGTTCCCGCCACACTGCAGCTTTAATATACTTACATCTCTTTCACCTCATTGTTACTGGACAAATTATTTTTTATTTCTGTTAGTTGCCTTTAGGCCGGCCACCAGGAGCCTGATCTTAGTAATTCCACCTGACTCCTGTCCACTGACACCTCATGGCTGGAGTGCCGCCTCTCTGCCACTTCCACTTTCGGACGTGCAGGAACAAGGAGGCTCTGGAGTACACGGTTTTTTCAGTCTTTTTAATCTATTACTATTACATTATTTTACTTTGTAACCACTACCTTTTCGTCGTGTTTATGCTATTTTTACCCTGAATTTAGGCTTCTGCAGCTCGCTCTTTCAGCAGGTGACCCTAGGTTAGTGTCATCAGGCTCCGGTCCTCATCCGTGCGCAGGCAGTGGTTCTACCTACCTCGGAGGCGTCCAGTCAGCGTAGGGCTCCGCAGGCCCAAGCGTCGGGAGCACGGGGCGCCCCGCCAGCTCTCCGGGTTCTGCGCCCGCCGGGATCCTACCCGGAGAAAGCGCGCAGGCGTCTCCCGGTCCGCCTGGCCGGGGCGGGGCGAGCGCGGCCCCGAGGTCTACGCGCAGCCGTTGCGACTGGCGGGGGGCGGAGCCGGCGCAAGGAGGCGGGGCCAGCGTGTGTGGGCGGGGCCCAGTGTTGAATCTGGGCGGGGCCGTCCGTGGGCGTGGGCAGGCGGAGGAGGAGCTGCCAGAGACCTATGCCAAAGAGCACAGGTCTCCAGTGCAGGGGGCGGGGCCGACTCTGCGGAGAGGGCGGCCCCAGGAAGGCGGTGCTTGAGGAGGGGCCGGTGGCGGTGGGCGTGGCCCGACGCTCCGGAGGCGGGGCCGAGCCGCGCAGAGCGTCCCAGCAGAGCAGGCCTCAGAGGGTCGCGGTGCGTGCGACGCCGGGGCTGGCGGTCCCGTGGGCTACCCGGTTTCCGTCCGAGTCGGGCGAGTTCTGCGGCGCTCGGTTCCGTGCTTCCCACGCTGCGCTGAGTCTGCGTGATGGACGACCCGGCGGGGCCGGAAGCGGGCTTGCCCGGGCCGGTAGAGGTGAGCGTCATTGTCGCCGTCCTCCGCCCTGGGGTCGCGCCAGCCTCGGCTCACGGTGCGGCGGAGACCTGCTCTTCAGAGGCCGGCTCAGCGAGGATCGAGACGCGAGCTCCTGGGCGAGGGAGCGGGGAGCCGAGTCCGCTGCGCCTCGCGGCCCTGCTCTGCGCTGCCTCGCTCCTCGCTCTCGTTGCCGCGGGGGCTGGGGCGTGGAGGCCGGGGCAGCCCAGCTGCGGAGCAGACGCGTGCCGTGCCCGGGTGTGTGCGTGCGGGGAGTAGCACGACGGCGAGACTGTGCCCCTTAGCCGAATCTTTGCAGTGTCGGCTTCCTCATTTAAACCGGGGAAGTGGTACTCCCCTTGCAGAGAATTCGGGTGCTTTATGCAAAGTGCCCTAGAAGTTGGAGGTGCTTAGGAGACCCAAGGGAGCTTGTCTTCTCCGCTTCAGGGTTTCGAAGTAAAGGAAGTTTAAATTGTTGCTCTGTTAATTTTCATGCCCTATTATTTTACAAAGATGTCTGAATTATTTGGAATAAGAAATAATTTTTGTAGTGGAACCCGTTTCAGTGTGTGGTGTCTTGGACTTGGGTGCATAAAAGTTGCAGCTCACTGCTTAGCCCTGCATTTCTTCAGAAGGCTGGAGATCTGAGGTTTGACATTTTATAGCCATTTTTTTAATTTTTAAAAACTTTTTTGTTTTTTCTTCAAGACGGGGACTCACTCGTATACTCTAGGCCTGCCTTGAACTCAGTGCTCTTCCTGCCTCATCCCCCAAGTGCTGGGCTTACAGACGTGTACTACCAGGCCCAGTTTTTATATCCATTTGGTAACTAATTAACAACGTGCACGTGAAAGTCTCTCAGCGTTTTTTACCCTCTCCTGTTTTGTGAAGACTTTCAGCTTGCAGTGCAGGTTGGCCTTGAGCCCAACGTGTAGCTCAGGCTGACCTCGAACTTTAGGGGATCCTCCTGTCTCATTCTTGTTTGTGCCGGATTACAAGCTTGCCCACTAAGTCGGGCAGCATTTTCTTCCTTTTGAAACAAATAAATTTATTTATTTAGTACCTGTGATCGAAGTCTGGATCTTGCATTCGCCAGGCAGGTGCTTATGCTGCTGAGCTGTATCCCGGGCCCCAACAAATACAGTTAGTACCCGTTTTCCCATGCATGGGGAAAGTGAACTTTTCTGTTTTGCTGAGGACTTCAGGCTTTTCCCTGAAAGTTAACCTTTTGATTAAAGCTATCTCAGTGTCCAGTACACAAAGACCCCTGCAAGATGTTCAGCTGTAGAATGAATTTTGTGGAGCATTTCAGTGCAGACATTTTAAATATGAGATCCAAGGGTGTCTTAAGACCTTCTCAATGTAAGTGTAGTGTGGGCCCCCTGCTTCCCCATCATCTTCCTGCTTCCCCGTCACCTTCCTGCTTCCCCGTCACCTTCCTGCTTCCCCGTCACCTTCCTGCTTCCCCGTCACCGTCCTGCTTCCCCGTCACCGTCCTGCTTCCCCACCACCTTCCTGCTTCCCTGTCACCTTGCGTAGTGCGAAAGTGAATCAGAGGACGAGTCTGCACCTGCATTTGTAACAGCACTTCAGATGACCCTGGGACCTGTACGTGAAGAAGTGTCGCCTAATGGTCTCTGCCTGGGTTTGGGTTTCCTAAAGTTCTATGTGGACTTTATATATGTAGGTCTTACATCCCCTCAGACTCTGCTTTCGTACACCCATATAACTCATATACTGTTGTACAGGCTGTCATTGTATAGCCGAGGCTGGCCTGGAGCTAGAGATTCTCCTGGCTTGGGCTCTTGGTTCACCTGGATCCTTTCGATTTCATGGTTGTGTTATACTCCAGGACCAGTTTTTTTTTTTTTTTTAAATGTATTTAAAAAATACATTAAAAGGGTTTACAGGGTCTCACTACGTAGATTGGACTCATAATGAGTCTCCTGTTTTCAGCCTCCTGAGCGCTGGGATTATAGGCATGTGCCACCACTACCAGGCTCAATTGCTGTCTCAGCACACCTGGGGTGGGGGGCGGCATACCGGGGATGGAACCCCAGCTGCTGCGCTCTGCCTAAGCAGGTGCTTTAGTCCGCAGAGCTATCTAGCTGGCCCTTCTTTTCTATTTATTTATTTATCTTTGTGTATGTGTTCTGTACACTGTCTCACTACGTAGATTGGACTCATAATGAGTCTCCTGTCTTCAGCCTGCCCAGCACTGGGATTCCAGGCATGTTCCACCAAGCCTGGTCTCTGTGGCTGGCTCAGTGTGCCCGGGAGCAGGGCCAGCACAGCACGTGGTGCTAGGGATTGAACCCTGGTCCCTATGCTTGCCTAAACAGGAGCTTATTTCCTGAGCTATCTCACTGGCCCAAGGACCAGTTTTCTTTAATTTCAAACCTGTGAATACTAATTGTATTATAATTTAGCTAAATAATTTATAAAATATGAATATGAAAAAGCTATTTGTATGAGAGCTGAAATTGAAAACCTCAAAACCTCAACAAAAGTGGGTTATTAAAAACAATTCTAAAATATGAGTTCTTAGCACAGGTCCATGGAGGGAAACCTGGAGAACCCTGTGTGGGCTTCCTAAAATCACAGTAAAATATTTATAGTGAACTCCCGGTGCTTGCTGGAGCTCAGTTCCAGGGTGTATGCTGCTTCAATCTCTGTCTTCACATCTTCGCAGTGTGCACCTAATGTAGCTGCTGCTTTCTGTCACTGAGGGTGTAGTCTGTGACCTTCACCCAGAGCCATTTTGAGACAGGATCTTGCAAAGTCACTACATGCTTAGGTTGGGCTTGAATTTAAGGTCCTCCTGCCTCAGCCTCCCAGAATCTGGGCTCATAGGTTTGTGCCCAACTAGCTTCTGCTTTCAATCCACATTTTATCAAGATGAAACAGAAGTGTACATACAAGTGTGACTTTCTTTTTGGGGAGTGGGGTTTGAGACAGTCTCCCTATTTTGCTCAGGCTGGCCTAGAACTCGTGTGATCCTCTTGCCCTCCCTCCCAAGTGCTGGCACTACAGGTGCGCGCTACCACAGCCAGCTACAGGTGTCACTTTCTTCAGATGCAGTGGGCCCAGCCTTCGGCACTTTCGTGGGCCTGAACCCTGATGGGCTCTGGATCAGCGCGTGGAGATCCTTTCAGGCTGAGGGTGCTGATGCCTGCGGGTGACAGCTGTGCCTCCTCCCCAGTTTCAGGACCACTCAGCAAATGGAGAAAAGCAGGGGCTTCTAGTCCTAGATGTACAACTACCCCTCATGATAAAATTCATGACAGAAGGCATCGAAGCTGCCCAGTGTTGACAGTGTGTAATCTGGGGGACCTAGAGGAGGAGCAGCCAGGCATGGTGCCGCGCCTCCGGTGTTTCAGCACTCACGAGGCTGAGGCACGAGGAAGGCTTAGAGTTTGAGGTCAGCCTGGGCTACATAGCGGGACCTTGCCTCAAAAAACAAACAAAAAAAAAGCAACGTGGGCCAAGATAGGTTGAGAAGTCTGTGGGCTGTGGACTCTGCCTTCTCCGTCAGGCGTTGGCCCCCGCCTTGTCGCATCTGATGCATCACTTTCAAGCTTCTCCAGCTGTGCGTTATTCCACAAGTTCTTAAAGCCGGTTAGAGATGGTGTTGATTGAATAGTTAATTGCTGTGATAATTCTTGGCTGTAGGAACAACCGTTAAAAAGCCAACCGAAGACATCTCAGGACTCAATAATGTCACTATTTTAAAATGTACAGCTCTTGCTGGGTGTGGTTGTGCACACCTGTAATCCCATTGCTTGGGAGGCTGAGGCAAAAGATCTCTGCAGGTTCAAAGCCAGACTTAAGTACACTTTTTGAGACCCTGTCTCAGAAAACAGAACAAAGTACAGCGCTTGACAGTGCAAAGTACTTTCATTTGTATTAAGTCCTCTGATCTTTTACCAGCTCTTTGAAATAAGCATGGCAACCATTATCTTTCATTTACGGATACAGGATTCAGATTAGAAGATGTGGCTGAGGGGCCGGGGAGATAGCTCAATAGAATAAGCTGGCAAGCACAAGGACCTGAGTTCAATCC
>NW_004524724.1:5125035-5132143 GCF_000260255.1 Octodon degus
AAAAAAAAGAAAAGAAAGAAAGAAAAAAGAAAAAGATGTGGCTGAGGCCATGAGTACTAGTGTGCTCTTAGAAGTGATCAGAGTTTTGTATTATGCAGAACAATCTGAAAACGTACATAGGAAGAACAGATGGGTATATGGAAGGTAAAGGTAATCGGAGGCTGATATGTTGTTGTTAGGAACTGTCAGCTTAATCCTAACTGAAAGTTTAAAATAAAAACATAGCTTATGCCAGTGATCTGCTCCTGCCAGTGTTCTGTACCAGAATGGTACCAAAGGAGTGGTACAGAAGGGACCCTTTGTCCACAGACTTAGAGGTTTTCCCATGTGACACTTAGGGGCCCACTACTTATCCCCAAGTAGCAAAATCTGGTAATTTTTGAGTGTTTGCCTTGCACCAGATACTGTTTAAAGTACTTTCAGTCATCAGAAGCAACCTGATAGGTGGATACCACCCCCCTTTTTTTAATCAGTTTTTTAAGATAGGGTCTTACTATGCAGTCCAGGCTGGCCTCAAACTCACAGAGATCCTCCTGCCTCAGCTCCCGAGTATAGGTAGGTGTTACTCTATAGCTGCAGGAACTGCAGCCCAGTGAAGTTAAGCAACTTCCTGCAGCCACTCGATGAGCCAGATGCGACTAGCCAGTGAGAGACTGGGCTCTGAGGCGGGGCCGCGTGCCCAGACCAGTGCTGACCCTGGCTTCCCTCGCTGTAGGAACCAGGAAAGGAGGAGCAGAGGAAGAGATGACTCATCAGTAGACTTTGCTTTTCAGAGGTCTTCTCCAGATAATACCAACAACGCGGTGAAATCTAATGAAGAGCCTCTCCTCCGAAAGAGCTCCCGCCGATTCGTCATCTTCCCCATCCAGTACCCCGACATCTGGAAGATGTACAAGCAGGCGCAGGCATCCTTCTGGACGGCAGAGGAGGTAGGTGCCGAGGCCTCTGTGTCAGGCGCAAGCCCTTTGCCTCGAGGAACTGGGCAGCGTTAGCCTGGAGACAGAGTAAGATGGGTGTGTGAACAGGGTTTGGAGGTGCTGAGACCAAGTCTGGCGTGCCATCTCGTAGGTTAAACTGTTGTCTAGAAACAAGTTTCTTGCTGCCAAGAAGCATCTCATCCTGCCAGATTTTTACTTTTCATTTTTTTCTAAGTACTGGGGATTGAACCTAGAGCCCACACACTTACCATCCTATGGAGCCAGAGCACAGCACTGAGGAATGCTTGAGGGCTCGGAGCTCCCCAGGCTAGCGGCCCTGAGGACGGGGGGCACGTGGGGTGGGGGTAAGAGGCGAGCTCATTAAGCTGAGGGTGTGATGTGACATCAGCCTGCCAGATACATAAAGGAAAACCTCCCATCTAGAAAGAGGGCGTGGGCTCACCACAGGTATACTCTTTTTGTTTTGGTACTAGGGATTGAACTCAGGACCTTGGTGCTTGTTAGGCAGGTACTTATGCTGTTGAGCTATCTCCCCAGCCCCATTGTCTCTTATTTTTCTTTATTTCTCCATCCTCTCATAGACTATCCCCTCCCCCCCAAATTTGAGAGCTGTGCTGGACAAGGCAGTACCTGGCTTTGTGCGTGTGTGTGTGTGTGTGTGTGTGTGTGTGTAGAAAGCTCGCCATGTAGTTCAGTTTGAACTCACTATGTAGTCCAACCTCATGGGGATCCTCCTGCCTCAGCCTCCCAAGTGCTGGGATTATAAACATGCACCACCTTGCCCAACTTGATCCCTGGCCATTTAAAACATTGTTTTGTTTTGGTACTTAGGCTGAGGCAGGAGGATTGCTGACTCAAGATACTGACTCAAAAAAAATTTATTTTTTGAGGTAGGATGTCACTAAGTCAATAAATTGTCCAGGGTGGGCTTGGAACTTGCAGGCTCCTGCTATGCCAGTGCATCTAGTTTTGATTCAGATTTTTCACAGTTGATGGGTTTGATATTGGTTATTGAACCCTCAGCCTTTGTGCTGAGCTATATCCCTAGCTCTTTTTATATTTTATTTTAAAACAATCTTACAAAGTCACCAGGTTTCCCAGGCCAGGTTTGAACTTGTAATCTTCCTGCCTCACCCTCCCAGAGTGCTGGGATGAGAGGTATGGGCCACCACACTGGACTCATTAGAACCAGGGATTGAACTCAGAGCCTTGAGCTTCCCAGGCAGGCACTTAGGCTGCTGAGCCATCTCGCCCCACGGTTTTCTATTTTTAAGCAGACTTTTGGTTGCTGAGCCTGAGTAGGGCTCGTGTCTACCTGGGTCAGCAGAGCGAACAAAGCTGCAGCCCCTGCAGTCCAGCAATGAGAGGGGCGCTCTGGGAGCCCTGCTGCCCCTGCACCCAGCGGCCAGGCACCGTGGGGCCACGTGACGGGGGCGTCCTGCGGAGCTCGGTCATCTGCGGCCCGCCAGGCCATGTTGACTGTGTCCTGCGCTGTGGCCACTGGATTCAGAGCTGGGAGCACAGCTCCAAGGTGGGGCGCCTGGTGTGCTCTGCCGAGCACGATGGTGAACCTTTTAGAGCGCTCAGTGATCCTGAGGGCCTGCTCTGGCACACGTGTCACAGTTTGCCAGTAGTGGCCTGAGGGACAGCGGTGCAAACCTTTCCTTGACGGGGACGTTTCCCACTTAGGAGATGAGTCCCGGATCCCGGTCCTGTGGTGGGGCCCGTAGGTCCTGCGTGGTCACCCAGGGTTTCATGGACAGCTGGTTCCTGTCCTGTGTGAGGGAGGCTCGTCTCTGCCTCTGCGTGTGCACTTGCCTGCTTCTCGAGACAGATTCTGTGGGTGTGAGCACACCTTGGGGGTCTCGGGCTTGCACCAGGCTGCCTGCACGTGGCCTCAGCCTCTTTGTTTCCTCAGTCAGGTGGACTAAGAGTACCAGACCTGTTGGGTGGTTCAGATTATCAAGATTTGTTTTTCTTTGCTTTTTGGTTTTCTTAGCTTTTTTTTTAAACTTTTTTTGCTTTTAGGTTTTCTGAGTGAGGGTCTTGCTTATAGCTCAAGCTAGCCTTGAACTCACTGTGTAGTCCAGGCTGGCCTCAAACTCACAGCAATCCTCTTGTCTCAGCCTCCTGAGTGTTGGGATTACAGGCCTGCGCCACCGTGTTCAGCTCTAGTGAGATGTTTCGAATGGCAATTGGCACTGGGTAAGCACCAAACAAATGTAAGCTACTGTATCACTTACATTGAGAATGGGGCTGGCAGATTTAACCTGGAAGTCCTACAGGCAGTGCTCACCTTTGTCACACTGGTGACCTTTGCTGTGTCGTACCTGACACAGTTAGTTTAAAAAAAAAAAAAGCTAACCAAAACAAACACCCGCCGCCACACCTGAGTGTCCCCAACGGTCTGTGGTTTTCAGAGTGCTTTGTAAGACACGGTCCAGGGGGTCAGGGGACACACAGGTGGCATTTTATTTGTTGTATGACAAAGTCCTTGGGATACTTCGGTTTCTTGAAATTCATTTGGAAACACCATTTGCTTGTCACGGTTGTAATGAATGTCCTATTGCAACTAAGAAACACTAGTTTTTCCAAACTAAAATGTATAAGTTAACATATTTTATAATAAGATTCAAATACATGTTTAAAAGGAGAATCAAACACTTTAGCTGACTTGTTTTACATTTAGGCAAATTATGTAAATTACCATGTTATCAACTTTAGACTTTGTTTTATTTTTTTGTTTCGTGGTGCTGGGGCTTGAACCAGGGCCTCATGATGCTAGCCAGGCATTTGAACACCTGTATCCTCAGCCCTATTTTTATTTTGAGACAGGGCCTTGCTAAGTCACCCAGGCTGGGCGCGAACTCGCTGTCCTCCTGCCTCACCTTCCAGGTCGCTGAGACAAGTGCCATCACACTCAGCCAAGACTCTTGTTTAATCAGTGCTTGAATGTAATTTCCAAGTGTAAACCCTGATTCAGAGGACAAAGACTGGGTGTGTGGGAATTATTTTAAAGCTACGCAGGTGATTTTGAGTGAGCTGGCATGTTAGGTTCCAGTGCTGTGACAGACTGCCCGAGAACAGCAGCTTGGAGAAGGAGAGGGGAGGGCGGGCCGTGGCTCCAGCCCCTCCCCTCCCTGGCCTCCTCCACCAGGGTTTCTACACCTCTGCAGCTTTGAATCAGCTGGGTGTGCTGGTGCCAGCCCTTGGGCAGCTGAGGCAGCAGGATTGCCCCAACTTCAGGCCAGACTAGAATACACAGCAGGGCCCTGTCTCAAAAAACAAAAACAGAAGATAATTTTAAAAAGATCCAAACATCAAGAATAGTCACAAATACGAGGCAAAGTCATTTTCTGCATGCTGTTCCTTTTGTCTGTCGATAGCGCTGTAGCTTGCTGTGCCCTGCCACAACGCGTGTGCCCTGCCGCGACGTGTGTGCCCTGTTGTGACGTGTGTGTCTCGCCGCAATGTGTGTGCCCTGCTGTGACCTGTGCCTTCTAATAGATGTGTGTACTCCAAGCACCCGTGTCTCTGCAGGGCCCAGTTTTATAGTTTTCAGTAACTTGACACCCTTCTTTTTAAAAAATGTACTTAGTACAGGGTCTACAGGGTCTCACTATACAGATCGGACTCATAGTGACCTTCCTGTTTTCAGCCTCCCAGCCTCTGGGATTACAAGTGTGTGCCACCGCACCCAGGCTTAATGCCTGGCTCAGCGCGCCCTGGGGGCAGGGCCAGCACAGCATGCTGGGGATTGAACCACCAGCCCCTGTTCCTGCTTGCAGGCACTTTAATCTGCGGAGCTATTTGGCTAGCCCTAGTCTGCTATTTGGCTAGCCCCTGACACCCTTCTTGAAATGACTGTTACACTAAGTTAGATATGCATTTATGTTATTTATATTGTATTCTTAGTTGAAATAACATCTAGTTGGCTTTGACCAAAAACAAACAAACAAAAAATCCAAACAGAAGCAGTTGGTTTGCAGTCAATATTTAGATTGCGGAATTGAGAATGTGCTCATGTGAGGTAAAACTAGGGAGGAAGATTTGTTTCTAGAAGGGAGTATGACAGGTGTAGTTTTGCAAGGGCAAGCAGAAACCAAAATGGCACCCAGATTGGAGGCAGATTTATTACATGTCCAGTAACAGGCCCTGATCTCTGGTGGTCTGGGGCTTCTATGGGATAAGTAAGCAGGAGGTAGAGAGGCAGAGTGGCTCGTCAGTGGGGATTGGCTTACACAGCGTGCGTCACAGTGACCAGCCATTTCTAAGAGAGCAGAAGCAACCGGAACTGGAAGAGGACCTGTTATGTGGGCAACTAAGAAACAGGATACTGGCTCGTGGTGCATTTTGTGCCACAATATAAATAAACTGGTGAGATATTTTGAAACTGAGTGTTCTAGCAGAGAACTTTAAATCTCAAGCATGAACACTTCATTATTCAGATTCACTCTCAGGACCGTGAAGATGTCCCTTCACTCACTGCACCGAGCTCCTGCTGGAACAGCCCTTGCTTCTCAGCTGAGGCATTTCACAGGATGGAGACAAACCCTGGCACCGAGGTCGGCGGCAGGCTTGTACGGAGTCTTCAGCAAACCTTCAGATGACACCGTAAAGAAGAGCTGTGGAAGAGAGCGCAGCGACTGCAAGGGGAGCTCGCAGCTTGTGGGACAGGGACACTGACACTTCAGAGACACCCCCAGGGCCCGGACGGAAGCTTCTGTCCCCCCATCCTGTGGCGAGGTGCAGCCCCCCGCGGCCAAGTCCAGTTGGAGGGCAGTGCCCTTAGGAGAAGAGGGTGTCTGGAGGCGGCCCTCCCCACAAAGCTGCCGGCTGTCCCTGCAGACCTACTGAGACAATGACAAAGACCCACTGTGCCATCAGCCACCTGTCTGGGGGCATTTGGTATGGACACCAGGGCTGACCAAGACAGCACCGAACATCTAATGACAGGTTTAGAGCTGTAGATTCCCAGAGGAAGTCCTGCCTGTGAAGCACGGTAGAGCCTGCAGGGTTGCCTGCCTGCCACTTGTTTTGGGTGAATTGATTAGTTAAATCGTAGCTGTAGTTGGTGGGCAGGTGCTTAGCTGTCCGTCTAACTTCCCTAATAAATGTGCTGTAGCAGCCAAACAGCTGGATTCTTTTTTTTTTTGCGGAACCAGGGATTGAACTCAGGTCCTTGTGCTTGCCAGGCAAGTGCTTATTCTACTGAGCCATCTCCCTGGCCCCTTATTTGCTATATTTAAGTTATTCAATATGATGTTATAATATTCATATATAGTCAGGCATGGTGGCATGCACTGTCATCCCAGCTACGTAGGAAGTTTAGGTAGGAAGATCACAAATGCAAGGCCAGTTCGAGCAACTTACTGATACGCTGTCTTACAATAAAATACAAATAGAGCTGGGGCTCTAGCGCAGGGGTATAGTGCTCGCCTGGCATTAGGACTTATGTCTCAGTGTCCCCCAGGGCCTCATGCGGTCATGGGTGGGGCTTTCCAGTGGTGGCTGGATTTGGGGTATGCGCTGCTGGGGTCACCGATGTGATGCCAGGACTAAGGCTGCCCCTCCCTGGGTGTGAGAGCTGCCTGCCCTGGGTAGGGAACCTGGAGAAGATGCAAGGGAAAGAGTCACTGCTTACTGCTGGCTGCTTGCTGCCGCTGCCAGCCCTCTTTTGTCATGAGCTGTTCTCTGTGATGCTCCTTTGCTGCAGAGCCTGCCTCAGAGAAGCCGAGTATGGACTGAAACCCCTCCAGCTGTGAGCTAAATAAACCTTCCCCTCTTTAATTTTTTTCTTTCTTTTTCTTTTTTTTTTTTGGTGGAACTGGTGATTGAACTCAGGCCCTTGTGCTTGCCAGCCCCCCTTTAACTTTGGGTGTTGGGTATTTTGTCTCAGCAATGAGAGAAAAAGAACTAAGACACGTAGCATGTATGAAACCCTAAGTTCAATCCCTAGGATGGTGCTCGCTTCAGCAGCACATATACTAAAATTGGAACGATACAGAGATTAGCATGGCCCCTGTGCAAGGATGACACGCAAATTCGTGAAGCAGTCCATATTTTTCTGGCACAGTGGATTAGGAAACAAAATCCAAAAATATGCTGTATACAAGAAACAGATTTCACTCATAAGGACATTCATAGGCTGAAAGTCAAAGGATGGAACA
>NW_004524724.1:5151053-5152778 GCF_000260255.1 Octodon degus
AAAGTTACATTTCTTGTTATATAGGTCTTGCTTTATCTTGGTCTTAACCATCCAGCAGAAAAGTATAAAAACGAGGTATAAAAAGTAAAGCCATATCAATATGCTTAGGTGTAAAAGGCTCAAGTCAACAACTTCTGACATTGTAGACCTATAGAAAACTCACAACTATTATGGACTACTGGACTCTATTGGAACATTTTGCTGAATTCACGCACCTACAATATTTAAATGACAGTGGAATACCCTTCTCTGACAAAACTAAACAAAAGGGATACAAATGAATGACCATTTTGTATCTGTATATTCAGAATAGGATAGCTATAGTTACTTTCTCTTAATTCAATGAATAGAAGGATTTGTTCTAATAGTGTTTGTGGACAGGATATCATGTCTGCATCTTGTACAATGAATAACCACTAAGACAACAACATGCAATATAGTAATTATTGAAACTGTCCAACTGATTGGTTTTTAAACTATCTCAATTCTGTTTGTTTCTCAATAAAATCATTAAAAAAAAAAAAACCAACTATTTTTTCCTGTGAATGACAATTTAAGTAGGTAAATGACCCCTGGAAGTCAGTCTTTGATACACGGGTCTCATCTTTGAACTGTATTTATTTATTTATTTATTTATTTATTTTTCTGTATTTTAGGGAAGGGTCTACAAGGTGTTTCAGGGTCTCACTAGTAGATCAGACTTGTGATCTGCCTGTTTACAGCCTCCCAAGAGCTGGGATTACAGGCATGTGCCATCACACCTAGTCTCAAATGCCAGTCTCAGTGCGCCCCGGGGGTGGGGCCGGCATGGGAGGCCCAGGGATCGAATCTTCCACACCTGCACCTGCTTGTAGGCGATTTAATCCGCTGAGCTATTTGGCCAGCCCTTTTATTATTTTTATTTTTATTTTTTTCACATCTTTGAACTCTTAGGACACCTGTTAACTCAGAAAACCCAAAGCAGCCTGACCTGAGCCCCTTCAGAATTCTCCTTCCTTAGTTGTTCCTTTGTTTCTCTGTGACTACGAGATGCTGACTCTTGTTCCTTGACAGTGGCTTCTGGGTGGTAGCTTCGGTGGGAATTCCATCATCTTCTTATCTGTGGTCTCTTTCTTTTTTCTGTTGAATTTGGAAATTGCCTCCTGTTGTTGTTTTGATACTCAGCTGTGCACCGTCTGTTCTGTGTTTTGGAATCCTTGTACGTTGGATCTCCTTGTTCTCTTTTCTGGTTCTGTGAGATTTCATGGTGCTTGTTCTGTCTTTGCAGTTATCACAGGGTGCTCACACATTGTTTTCTTGTTCTCAGCCTTCTAAGCACGAGGACCCACGTTCGATCCCTGATCCCACATGCTATGCTGGCCATGTTCCAGGCCAGCCTAGGAGGTCACCAAAACTGGGCATGGTGGCACACGCATATAATCCCAATGCTGGGAAGGCTGAAACAGGAGGATCAGTATGAGTCCGAGCTATATAGTGAGGCCCTGTACCAAATACATAAATTAAAACCTTCGAGTGAGTTTCTTCTGTTCTTTAAATACCACTTATTAATTTTGAATCATTCCTTAATTTTTGTTGGCACTTAAAAATGAATTTCAAAACGCAAGGTCCTGAGTTCAATCCCTCATATCATAAAAAAAGAAACGAATTTCGTTTTGGCAATAATGGTTTGTTTTCTTTCCTAAAATGCTTTCAGTTACAGATTTGCTTGTAAATTAATTGTTTATT
>NW_004524724.1:5154643-5167258 GCF_000260255.1 Octodon degus
TATTTCTGGATGTTTAGCTGGAGGCACTAATGGCCTCTTTCTTTGTGTTCCCCGTACCTAGCAGGCTTCTGGTAGATGCATGTGCTGGGTGTCTGTGGAACTGGATGTGTAACTGAGTCAGGGAGGAGTCCCTTCATTTAGGGCACTGAAAGAAAACTAGAGGCTTCACTCCGGGTCCCATGACTATTCTGAAGAACTAGTTTAATTTAAAATCTGCTTCGCTTTAACACTGCATAGGTGTGCTTTTCATTTGGGAGGGGAAAGGCAGTTTGCATTTTGGTTCCTCTGATCATTTTAAGAACTTAATGCCCATGGGCCAGGGAGATAGCTCAGTAGAATAAACGCTTGCCTGGCAAGTGCAGGGTCCTGAGTTCAATCCCTGGTACCACAAAAAACAAAAACAAACAAAAAATGACCTAATGCCAAATAGTTAGTGTATTTGCATTTCTTCTCTCTTAATAATTTTTTGTTTTGGTATCAGGACCTGTGCTTGCCAGGCAGGCGCCTATGGTGTTGAGCTGTATCCTCCGTACTCTTAATGTTACTTTACCATGGTCTTTCATCATGATTGGAGTTGAGCTTCACTCCCAACCCCTAACCTGGTTCTGTTTTTGTCACGTTCTTTGTTAATCGAGTCCCTCCCTTCCATGTCCTGCCTCCATGGCCATTATCTCTGGTGAATCTTTTTCTAGATATTTTGGAAGGAAGGCTGTCCTTTTTCTACTGAGAAGGTATATGCGTGCCCTTCATGTGCTGCGTCTGCACATCCGGTCGTCTGGTGCTCTGTGTCTAGTTTTGCTTTCCGAGAGGGTGACATAAGGTGGTTGCACAGGGCCTTAGCAGAACCAAAACCTGCTCCCTCTTTAGGAGATGCCTGTTCCTTATTGTTCTTCGCACTTTATTCTGCTTCTGTTTACACCCCAGGAATTTTTAACGGAAGCCCTGCCAGTTGGTCTGATTGGAATGAACTGTGTTTTGATGAAGCAGTATATTGAGTTTGTGGCTGACAGGTTACTTGTGGAACTTGGATTCTCAAAGGTAAGGGATCTGGTTTTTTTTTTTTTTTTTTTGGCAGAACTGAGGATTGAACTCAGGCCCTTGCACTTGCCAGGGAAGTGCTTATTCCACTGAGCCATCTCCCTGGCCCCAGGTGTGAGTTTTTGAAACAAAGTCTTGCTAGATAGCCCACTCTGGCCTTGAACTCCATGTTCCTGCCTCAGTCTCCCTGGTAATAGGATTATGAGCACGAGCCACTGCACCTGCTTAATGGGATGGCTTAGTACATGGCTTCCTATGGCCCTGCTCTTTCCTTCAATGTTTTCATGGGTCATTCACGACGCAGCATGTGTGAGCTCCTCTTCCCTTTCTGTGGCCAAGAAGCATCCCGTTGTACAGGTGGGCCAAGTCCCTCGTGCTCACTCCTCAGCTGTAGACAGGTGCATTGTTTCTGCTTGTGGCCATGATGAGTCATGCTGCGGTGCACAGTCCTTGTAAGCCTTGCGTGACCTGTTTTCTTGTTGCTTGAGTACTTACTAAGGGAAGGGGTGCCCTTGCTGGACCTGTGCAGACTCCACGCTTAGTCACGAAGTTCATGCGGGTTCCAGGTTTTGCACTCTCCCCCCCGACAGAAGTCCTGGCTTTGTGGGGCAGTGGCCCCGTGTGTGGGAAGTGGTGGTCCCTGGTAGAGGGTGGCCTTGAGCCTCCCTACATGTTCATTGACCTGTGTGTGTCTTCTCTGGAGAAATATCTGTGTGTCTGCTCAGTTCCTCGCCCCTTCACACAGTGGGCTGAATGGATTCTACCTGTCTTGCGGGCTGCTCCTGCGGGCTCCACACACATGCGAGCTGCCTTTCCTATTGCCACACCCTGAGATTGGCCACATCTCTGCCAAGCTGTCCTGGCTCTGCTTCCAGAGTTCAGGTTTCTCTTGATGTTGGTGACATCAAGTACTAGGACAGCATTTGTCTATCTCTGAGCTTGGTGTCCTGCTGTCAGTATGCTGATGATTCTCTCATGACTCAAGACACTTACTCAGGGGCCTGCTAGCAAGCCATGAAGGATGAAGGATGCTCTTACAGACCGTTGGAGCTCTTGGCCTGTGAACTTACTTTCCTTGGGTATTTGAGCTGCTGTTTCCTGAAAGAATCCTTTTCTTTCTGAAGTCTCTTAGAACAGCAGAGCTAGTCGCATAGTTTCTTCAGAAGGTTGGTGATTGACCTCAGCCATCTGAAAGTTTGTCAGGTGTGAGTGCTGACTGGGTCAGCTTGGGTGCCCCAGACCTCGGGGGATGAGGTAGTGTGTGTGACGGGGCAAGCCCTGAGAGAGCTGGGCGCACGCACGTGGGTGTACGTCTGTGTGTGTGTGTATTTTTGTCATTTTTGCCCATCTTAGGAAATATAATTTGATGTCTTCAGAATATCTTGTAACATTTCTTTTCTTTTTCAGGTTTTTCAGGCAGAAAATCCCTTTGATTTTATGGAGAACATTTCTTTAGAAGGGAAAACAAATTTCTTTGAGAAACGAGTTTCAGAGTACCAGCGTTTTGCAGTTATGGCAGAAACCACAGATAATGTCTTCACTTTGGATGCAGATTTTTAAGCCTTTGCCTTATAAATCTGTCATCAATAAATAACAGTCTATTTTTCTCTGCTTAAAAACAAACGAGATATTTCCTTCAAGGGAATACAAGTTTGAGTGAAAGGAAATCTACAACTGCATTCTAATCAAGATGGCTTTATGCAAATAACTCTAATGTTCCTGTGTAAGAGTGTGATCTAAATGCTCTGTTCTTTTTTTCTTGGCCTTGGAATGTAGGGTGGCAGTACGTAAGACCATGGGGTGAAAGGCCAGCTGGGGGTTGGAAGCTCTGGCTTTACTCCTTTATGTAAACTCTTGGCAAGTGGGTTTGTCTGCGCAGACATCACTGGACTCGCCCTTGCGATGGGCAGAGGGCAAGCTCTCTGTTCGTGGAGTGATGTGGGGACTGGGGCGCACAAGTAGTTGCTTTGTCGTTGCTGGACCGTCTGGGTCCCCTTGCTGATCATTACCGATGGGGTTCATTGCCGTAATGTTGACAGAACTTGCCCTCCTCCCCTCAAAGTAATTGTGCTTCATAAACGTCCTAAGACCTCTGTTCATATTTGGTGGAGAATACAAGGATAAAAAGGTAACTTGTTGGATTTTCTCCTGGAAGGTTTAGATCAGCACAAACTGGCTGTATTAGCATTTCTCACAGACCTGCTCAGTGCTGTTAGTCCCTTGGGGTTTTCTGTGAAAGAAAAGGGGTGTGGTGGCCCAGTGAGCTTGTGTGCCTTGTCTAGTCCACCCTCCTAGGAATGCACCGTGGGTGCCTCACAGCCTGAAACTGCAGGATTGGAACTCCTTACTCCTTTGGCATCTTCTAGATGCACACAGAGATTGCAACATCTCACACGCTCTGTGTCTCAGAACATAGATGGGAAAAAGCTGGCCTGAAGCTATTTATCCATATAGAAAATGGTCTAAGAATGGGAAAATGGGGCAGGATTTATGGAGCCATTTCAAGTTTGCACTGAGCTGTGTCAGGTGCCTGAGACCAACTGTGTGAGCCTTTGGCTGTTGTGAGGAAGTGCCCATTAGTGACACAGCACATGGTCAGAGTCCATTGCCATGTGTGGACAGAGTGACACCGGAGCAGGTGTCTGGACTGCTGCTCCCTTCCTCTTTGGAAGGGCCATGCTATCAGGGTATTCAGCCACGGCAAAATGTGTTTTATACAACTGGGGGCTAAAATCTAGAGATTTTCTTGCTAAGTTTGTTTCACTTGTCCTACAGGTGCCCAATTTGTCCAAACTGGGAGCTCTAATGCGAAAGTAGCAAGTCAGGTCATCTATTTGTTCAGTGTGGCATACAGAAACTCAACGGCTTGGCCAAGGTTTTAGGCCCTCTCCCTGTGTTATCATTGGTTTTTTTTTTTTTTTTAAGAGTTCGTCACATCTCTTAAGTTTAATTTTTGCCATCCATCTTGATTTATTTTTGCCTGTTTCCTTTGTTAGCCCAAGTTATCATAGAGTTACTGTGTATGACACTTTAGAGACTCAAAGTATCCTAGAAAAACATTTGAACCATAGTCAGGTATTACGTTCAAAAGTATCACCCGCTGCCATTTGAAAAGTCCTTAAACCCGAAGTTGATGGCATCAGGAAGGAAGAACCAAAGACCTATGGCGCCGTTCCCCTTTGTTTTGAGCCTATCTTTCTCATAGGTAAATAATAGGTACCTTAAAGTAAAACTTATTTATAGTAGCAATGAACATGACTGTACTGGAGGAAGAAGCTGTAATACTGAAGCACTGGGTTATTATGCATGGGTTTATTTTATTCACTGTTCTGTGCTTCCATGTTGTACTTTTATTTCTTAGGTTCAGTACTTTTGAGTTTTAGTTCTTAAAGCATCAAGATGTTATAAAATCTTTTTAATATATCTTACAGGTAAAGAAAAAAATTAAGAGTATATTTATAACTTTCCTCTTTGTACTACATAAATATTTACATCATTGCTGTTGACAGTCAAGAGTATTATTTGGGAATGTAGCACCTTGTAGTTCCACGGCACACAGCCTGGGTCATGTTTCACTGCACCATGAAGAACCAGAGCCTCGAAGGAATGGGGCGGCAGTGCAGATCGCCCAGTGTTCTGTTGTCCATTTAGACACAGCAGCTACCAGTTATTCTTACCGTGTAAGTTGACCCAGCTGTGTCTTGCTGTGCAGAAATTTTTTCAGTTGTCTCATTTTGGAATATCCAGATTATTCTATTTTGACCACTTAACTTCATTTGTGTATGAAAAAAGTGATCGCTAAAAACCGTAGTCATTTGCATATTTAAAAAATAACGTTCAGAATTTTTCATTTTATGTTTAACTATGTTAACACTGTAAGGAATTGCCATATTTCCTTGATGGGGTCAATGGCTAGCAATTGAGAAAGGGTTCTCAGGAATGAAGAAAGCTGCTGATGGCCACAGGACACGGGGTCCCTCTCTGAGCGGAGCCTGTGGCCTGGTGGCTGATTCAGCAGCTCTTTCTCACCCTGCCCTGTAAAGCTTTGCCCTTTCACAAGGGTGAGCTGATGTCCCTGAGGACTTGGAGAAAGGATTCAATTATTTCAGTCTGGGGCTTCATTCTCCTCAGCATATGACTAGGGCAGGGTGTGCCTATAATCCCAGCTACTCTGAAGGCTGAGGCAGGAGGGCTGCAAATTTGGGGTAATCCTGGGTAACTTAGTAAGACTCTGTCTCAAAAGACTAAAGGGGCTGGTGGTGGAGCTCTGGGATGATTGCTTGTCTCTCATGTGCAAGGCTCTGGCTTCTATTCCTGGTATAGTTTTAAGAGAAAAGGACATAAAACTGTAAGCCTAGATTTTTTTGTACAGTTTAGTAAATTCACAGTATTCTTACCTTATGTGTTTGTTTTACAGAATTGTTTTGATTTTTCTAAATGTCTGGTAAGCAAGATTATTTAATGTCTATTGTGTATATAAAGCTTTATTGGATGTGGTATACTTAAATTATTATTTTTCGTAAAATAAACCAATTCTACGTGTACCCAGTTTATGTTTTTGAGGGAAAGTTGTAATAAGCTTTTATGTGTTGCTTGAAATAAACTGCGAGAGGCCCACCGCGTTGTGTGTGTTGGTGTCTCCCTTCCCCTGCCCTCCCTGCCATCTTTGTCAGCTCTTGCTGCACTCAGCCTGTTCTTGGACTCGCGAGCTCAGGTGATGCGCCCAGCTAGCCCCCAGGGCCATGAGGCTGTGCGCGCGAGGCGCCCCGCCGGCAGCGCTGTGTGCGCATGCGCAGGGCGGGGGGGGGCTCCCAGCCTGCTCCGCGCCTGCGTCCACACAGCACGGCGCTTTCCCTCCACCCGCTCTTGGGCGTCGCCGCGAGAGGCGGGAAGCAGCCTCGACTGAGGCAGCGACTGTGGAGCAGCCGAAGCAGACACGGCGAAGGTGGGGAGTGCGGGACGGGCGACCCGACCGGGCCCGGGTTTGCTCGCGAGGGCTGGGTCCGCCTCGATGGCAGTGTGGGGTGGACAAGGCTGCGGGAGGCCGGGCCAGGCTCAGGGAGGACCGGGTGCGAGGCCCGCAGGGGTCCCCGGGGGCGCCCTCCGGAGCCTCGAGGGGGCAGGCGAGGCCAGGCGCAGGGCCCGGCGCAAGCCGGACGTTGGGTGGAGGAGCCACCGCCCTACCGGGAGATGGCTGCCTGGTGTCCCTGGACCCCAGCGGACTTGTGCATGGCCTCGTGGTGCGGCATGGCTGTGGGCATCTTGCAGCCGCTCTCACAGCCGATCTGCCTCCACGTTGGAGAGTTTACCATCCGAGGATGGGGCAGGATGCCCTTTAGGGCCTTACTGAGTTCTCTGAGGAATGGCCAGGGCGTTGGCTACCTTCCCCGTGTTTCCGCATCACGATCTTGGCATTCAGGCTCTGTATCTGGAAAGTCTACATTTCAGTAAAGGAAGCTAAATGGGGTAAAACGTACGATGGGCAGGGTGACCTCACCACGCCGCTGCAGACCTTTCCTCGCCCACTGCCTTGATGAGAAATTGTCTGGATCTTGCCAGTGAGGGGCCTGAGTCGGAAGTGAACTCTTGCCCAGGGCCACCAGCTAGCGGGTGTGAGGGGCATGAGCCCAGTCAGGTGCCCTGGTTCTAAATCCCCTGGATTTCAGGGGGGCTCTAATCCCCCTCTGACCCACGCACCCTCCCTCATACGCAGCTCCGCCAGTCCCCGAGTTCTGCCCCGTGGCATGCAGGGAAGGGCTATCGCATCACTTCCTGGGCAGGGGTGAGCGTAATCTGCAGAAGACGTGAGAACTGCAGAGCGGTACATAAGTGTTTGCTGATCACATTTGGAAACTGAACCTTCGAAAAGTAAAACGTGATCCAGTATCAGAGGGTTAAGTACGGCAGGTACCGAGGGGCCTCAGGTATGTTCTGCTAGCGTGCAGTAGGACAGATTCTGGGAGTCTCAGTGTTTAAGGCCCCCTGTCTCATGGGTTAAGAGCAGAGAACCGGAAGTTAGGGTGGTAACCTGCGTGGTGGCCATACAGTGAGTTGTTCGCTTTAATTTGTACAAATTGCAGGCCACAGAGGCCTCCCCTGCCATCTGTAGATGTGGAGCAGGGAGACATCTGAGGATTCACACTGCCCTCATGTCCAGCCAGCTGCAGGTGACATCAAAGGACATCAGCCTTTGTGTCTCCGAATGAACAGATTAGGACAAATCAACTGAAACATCTATGCATAGGAAAATTCAGCTCTCATCTGTAAGGACCCAAGCTTGTCTTTGCCACAGGGTGTGACAGAGGACCTTTGTTCCCTTTCCAGATCTCCCCAGTCCCTGCCTCCCCTGATACCTGTGACCATCTTGGCACATGGTGCCCAAGTTGTGATGGATCCCTTCCAGGCAGGGACTGTGCCGTTTATGTTTGTGTGGCCCCGAGTGCCATGTAGAGGTGCTTAGCACTTACCTGGTGCATGAGTGGGTGACGGTCATAGGAGTTCCATCATGCTGCTTGCTGTCATATCACCGGAATGAGCCGATAGCTGGAAACCACTATTTACAGGGTTTGTGTGACCCATAGGAATCCCCAGCAGGAAGACAATATTCTTCCTTCCCTCCACAAATACTTACTGAGCATCTTCTAAGTGTAAGGTGCTATATGTGAAGTGAAAGTGCTACATGTGTACAACTCACTGTATGTGACAGTGCTGGAGATAAAACCATGAGTCCTGTGGTGGGCTGAATGCACAATAAACAGTTTGCTTTGTTTTCAGAATGTTTTAGTCTGGTGAAGCCAGATTGCTGTACTGGTTCTGATGGGTCCAAGCCTCACACTTGCCCTGGGTCCCTTGCAAGCCACTGGTGTCCTGCATGGAGCCCAGAAAGAGCCAGCCAGGGGCCAGGGAGAGAAGTGGTCTGCTGTCCCTAGGGTGGGGGAGCAGGTAGGAGAGGGACACACTGTGCATGTCCCCTTCTGTAGGCAGCCTCAGCCATGGCCCCAGCTGAGGGCCTCAGCTCCACCTTGGCTTCCTTGATGGCACCTGCTCCTGACGACAGTGGCCATAGCCCGACAAAGGAGGTCTCCTTCCCTGATGTCCTCATGGTGGAGCCCTGGAGCCACTGGCTGCTTGGCTTAGCACTAGCTTTTTCCTTACAAAAAGATAGGTTTTTTTTTTTTTAATTTTTGAGACGGTTTCACTGTGCAGTTCAGGCTGGCCTTGAATTCACTTTGTAGCCCAGGTTGGCCTCAAACTCATGGTGATCCCCCTGCTTCAGCCTTCAGGCATGTGCCACCATACCCAGCAATGGGGAGGTTTAGAAGGAAGGTCCTGCTCCCATCACTCTGTAGACAGCCTTCATGTTAAGTCACGTAAATCAGACCCATGGCTTAAATAGCTTATGTGAGAAATGCAAAGTATAACTCAGTTAAAAGGCAAAGTAAAAGGTAAGTAGTAAGAAATAGGAGATGGCTGTTCTGTAAATGAGCAGAGGACCAAGAGATAGCGGGAGGGGGAAGGGGATGGAAAAAGCATGAAGATTGGGATGCGCATGCACCAGCTCCGCTCAGGGGAGGAGATCACGGTGTCCTGCGAACACATGCCAGTAAAAACACAAATTTCAAAAAAGGGAAAAAAAGAAGGAACAATCACTTTCTCTAATGCTCTTGGATATTGTGCTGGAAATTCTGGCCAGGGAAATTCAGAAAGAAAAAGAACAACCAAGCATCCAGGTTGGAAAAAAAGAGTAAAATTCCTGCTCACTGATAATGGTCTTACAGCTCAATATGAATATGGAACTTGTGCAAAGCAAAGTGTGTGACTACTAATCTACAAGTATCATTTTTCTCTTAAATATATTTGCTTTCAAATCAGTACAGTGAATTCTTTAAATGAAATTTATTCCGTCAGTTGGGTGATTCAAACTTTTCCTTTTTTAAGTTAGCTTTCCCACGGCCCTCAATGGTATAAAACCTGTGCTTTAGAGGAAGCCAGAGGAAGTTGGAATATTAGCTAAATATAGCAGGGAACAAGTCAGCTACTTGACCAAATACACTGCTTAGTGTGCCACCAGTTCCAAGAGGGGTCCTGCTTCTCTAGTGCCACCTTGCCGGTCCTGCTCCCTGGTCCTTCCTGGTCCTTCTTGCCTTCTTTCCCAGGTGGAGTTAGATAGCCCTGCTGTCTGTCACTCCCCAAACCACCCTAACTCTGGATTTCTGGGCTTGGGGAGCTGCTCTGTGGTCTCTTGCAAGTGAATGAGAATGACACATGGAAATTCCCTTGGCGGGGACGGTTCCTGTGTCTGACTTACTTTGGGCAACTGGGCCACTTGGCCATGTGAATGAAGTAGAGAGGAATCTGAGCGGAACAGGGAAGGTGTAGACAGAGTCGCTGGGAGTGGAACCCCAGCCCACTGTGAGCCTCACTCCCCTGGGGGTAATGGCACCCACATCTGCCTGAGTTCCCCACAGTTAGAAGCTCTGACACCTGTGTCCCCAGCCAAGGCAACGCTAGTGCTGGGTGAGTAGGTGGAACTGTGCTGGTCTTGCAGATTCCAGGGGTCAGCAAGAAAGGCAGCTGCTACCCAGGAGGGTACCTGGCAGAGTGTGCAGGGAACCCCGTGGAACACGGGTGTCTTCACATTTCGGGCTTGCAGGTGGTAGGGCTGACCTGCAAGGAATTCTCAGTCTTCAGAGGAGCCCACAAAAGAAAGAGCCAGAGTTAAGCATCTGCCAGACCAGAGAGTACAAATATAGCTGAGGAGAAGACAGGGTTGGGAGGCTGTTTCCTGCCTCTTACCGTGTTTTCCTTACTGTTCTGACCTAGACAGCTGGAGCAGGTAGAGTGCTAGAGAGGAAGCAAGTCGTGCAGCAAATAGCCTGTGTGAAAATCAGGAAGACAACTATAATTGTGAGGTTGTATCCAACTGGCACAACTTTTCTGGATGGTCCAAGTTATTGTCAGCTGTGGCACATTGGTCCTCCAGGGGAAGGAAGATAAGGCTGAGTGGGCACTGGGGTGACACTGTCATCCCCATGGCTACTGTCTTCAGCATGGGATCTGGTGGTCCTCTTTGGTGCAGACTTTGGAGAAATCCAAAAAGACTTGTTTTTTTTTTTTGAGGCAGAGTCTGTGAAGCTCAGGCTGGCCTCAAACTCACAGCAATCTTGCTTCAGCTTCCTGAGGGCTGGGATTACCTGAAAGGAGCTCTAACTGCATGGTTCCTTTGCTGTAGGCAGTCATCTAATATGGCTGATGCCATTATTATTATTATTATTATTATTATTATTTTGGAACTGGGGATTGAACTCAGGACCTTGTGCTTACCAGGCAAGCACTTATTCTACTGAGCTATTGAGCAGCACTGAGAACCAAGAAAGCCCCAGGGCAGTCAAGCTTGGCTAAGAGAAGACCTTCCAAGGCCCCCACATGGTGAATGACAGTGCCCATGGGCCTGCCCCAGCCACCTCCCCAGTCTGATGTGCAGTAGCTGAAGGCAGACTTGGAACAGCCCAACCTTCAGAGACAATGGAAAGAATCACTTGAAAATCAAGCTCTGTGCTTCAGTGCCATGGAATCCGCTTGCAAACCATGTACCTGCAGGCATTACTGAAGGGAACATGTGTGCTTTTGTGTTCCTGTTAAGTTTCGGGACTTCCCCAGATCCTGGCAAACCTTTCCAGCTGTGAGTGGCAGCTCTCACTCCACTTCCAGGCTACTTTTGTAAGTCCTGCCCCTGGTTTGGGTCGTGGGCCCAGCACATCCCTCTGCACTTTGGTGACGGGTGATGAACCTCTGGGTGACTGTCCTTGTCCTGGGCTCTTCTTTGGCCACATTTGTGTGGATGCCTGTCCTCATAGCCATTGAAGACTGCCTGGGAGTGTTTAGTCTCCTGCCTCAGCCTCTGGAGCTGGCTCTCCTGGGTTTCTGCCCATCATGTCACACTGAGAAAAGATTTTTGTCCCCCATTGTGACAACAGCAGGACTTGGGTCTTGGGAGGGTGCAGGGCCTGGGGCTGCAGTATCTTGGGGTTCTCTGGTGGGGGTACCTTACTTGTCTGAGCCCTAAACATCTCCCAAAGCTGAGTAGAGATACAGGACCTCAGGTCCTACACCCATGGTCACTGTGACCTTTCACTCATGGCCCTGCGGTGTATTCTGTGGCCTGGCTGCATCCATGTGCTAGTACATTGATCCTTTTCTCTGGATATGGTAACACTTGTGCCTTTTTGAGAAAAACAAGAACTAGAAGTAGGCGTTTCCTTTAAGAAGAAAATCAGTTTTTATAAGGAAAGAAACAATCAAACCACTTATTCCAACACTCTTTGTAAATTGCTTGCTTTTCCATTTGCTGCTAAGAAAAGCTAAAGGACACAGTGTGATTTTGGCACTCACAAGCAAACGCACACATTGAGAGGCTGTCTCCCATGGAGGGCTCAGCTCGGCTTTCTTACCGAGGTGGTAAAGTGCTCTCCATCTTTCCGTGTGGACTGGTTCAGTGAGAACTGTGAAGCCACAGTATTTTATTATGAGAGCCTGTTTTAACCGAGGTGACATGGAAACTTACAGTGTCCGGTCCCCTCTAGAACAAGGAAATACGTTCCAGGTAATTAGAAGCCAGGGAGCATGACTGTCTGGAGCTAAAGGTGTTCATAACTGTTCATCAATTCAGATAAAACTGACCTTCAAGTAAAACTTACACAGTTTTAATTTCTGTTCCTGCCAGAAGTAAGCTTCTTGCTCTAATATGCTAAAAGCTACATTCTAATTTCTGGTACGTGAAACACTAATTTCCTGTTTTCCTTTGTACTGTGGTTCAAGACAAAATAGCAGACAGAGCTGTTTATTATTTAGTTCTGCACTCTCTACACTGATCATTGGCAGGAAAATACTTTGAGATGTACCATTGTTACAAAGACTGTCCCTTCTGCCACCAAACAGACTCTTTATTATCATTTACTGCTTTCTTTTATAAACTTTCTCTCCTGGCTGCTCAGAACCAGTGGGTAGAGCCAAATTCAGTCCACTATGGCCAACAGAGATTAAGTTTACTGGAGAAATATCTTATATTATTTGAAAATTCTCTGAATCATGACATCCTCCTGGCGGGACACCTGTGCTGTTCAGCAGGGATTTTCAGTGAGATGTAGCGGGCTTTTGTCAGATGAGGGAGCCCAGCATTGGGCCACATTGGAAGGAAGGTGGGCACAACCCCTTCTGTGCCCATTCATGCCTGAATCTCTGGGGAAGCTGGCTCGGAAATCCTCCATCAGGTACCTTTCTAATGCTTTGGAAAAAGCTGGGGTCTCTGCTTCCTGTCCACATTGCAGATGTCCATTGTGCTTGAGGGTTGAACGTTGTTTCTTTCGCATCCTCTATGGAGATTCACAGAATTGTGGGAAACATAAAGGTATCTGGGGCACACAGTGGACTTGAAACTCCGGCTCTGTCCCTTGCAGTGTGGCTCTGGGCAGTTGTGTAGCCTCTGTGCCTCAGTTTTTCACTTGTTAAATAAGATAAAACACCCTTCTTGCAAGGTGGCTGCAGGGTTGAATAAAGAGGATAGCTAGTGGTATGCAG
>NW_004524724.1:5167688-5168405 GCF_000260255.1 Octodon degus
TGACAGGCACAGATGTCATTCACATGAAATTCACTGTTTTCCCTTTCACTTATAATGCTATGAGTATATTTTCCTTATTAAGCTCTAGAATATTTTTTGAGGGCAAATGTTTATTTATGAACTCGATGTTTAGAACAAATTATTTGAAAAAATATTTCACTTCCATCTTGAATGATATTTTTGCTTAGTATAGAAGTCCTATGACCGGTCTCTCTCACCTAGTATCTTTTCTTTAGGGCTTTTCCATGCTATCACATAAATCAGTCCCTCCACGAACAGATAATGTTCCATTGCATGGATGTATTATATTTTGCTTACCTCTTCATGGGTTGATGAACACTGGAGTGTTTGCACTTCCTGGCTGCTATGAACAGTGCTGCTGTGCACACTCTTGTGTAAGTTCCTGGGTCGATGTTTGCTTCCATTCCCCTGGGGTTTGCACCCCATTAGGAGTGAAGCTTCCAGGCGACGTGGTAACACCACGTGGAATCTGCTGAGGACCTGTCACGCTGTCCTCTGAAGGAGCTGCCCCCTGCACATTCCCACCAGCAAAGCAGGGGGTCAAATTTCTTCACCTTTCTACCAACACTTGTTATTTGTCTTCTTTTTAAAACTATACCCCTGTTGGCAGGAGGTCCCAGGGACCTGCTCCTCAGCCATCATGGCGCTGCCATCTGTCAGAGTGCACTGGGTTTTGCATTGGGGGCCTGGAACCAT
>NW_004524724.1:5176015-5196480 GCF_000260255.1 Octodon degus
GCCTGGAATCTTCCTTGGAGCGAGACCTTGCAGGGGTATGCCTTGCAGATTTCCCCAATCCGTGAGCACTTCCACTTCTGGAAGCAGAACGGGATTCCCGCTCGCCGTAGTTCTGCTCGCCGCTGTCGCTCATGACTCCGGGTTCGACGTCGCCGCTCGCTGGGCTTCAATCGAAGCTGCCAAGCTCTCGCATCTTCTTTGGAGGCTTCGCCGCAGCCTCTCAGGACACGCCAGTTGCTGAGTCGCTCAGAGACGAAGCGCTCCGCACCACCTCCGCAAGGGCTCTCGGTTTTATCTATTTTTATTCTCAAATCTGTTATAGTTACATGTTTATTAAGAGTTTCATTGGCCTTTCTGACCCATTTCTTGACTGTCTGGAAGACACTTGTGGTGTTTAACATGACAAAGAGGAGCCAGTAGAGGTAGGTGTGAGCTTCCAGTCATTATGAACAATATTTTCTTTAAGTTGCCTAAAGTAAAAGTGAAAGTCTTAATTGCACTCAGTACTAACCTAGTATTAAAGTAATTTCTTGTATTTTTTTTCCATTGTGTCTACTCGTTAGAATGAATGGAATCTAGATCTTTTAGTGGCTTCCATGGAAACATTCTGAAATAGTGAGTTGTTTGTAGGGGGATTTTTTAGGGAGCTGCTGATGCTCTTAGGGTACACACTTGGAAGAGCCCTGGGAAAGCAGGACTTTGAGAGTGAGAAGTTAATGAGCCTCAGTTTGGCCCAAGAGGAGCCCCCAGCGGGGGAAGCCTGTGTAGTCTCAGTGGAGACTTTCCCAACCCTGACCTGGCAGGAGCTGCCTTGGGTGCCCTTTGGGAAGTGTACACCTAGGGCAGGGCATGTGCAGTGGCTGGGGCACTGTCACTGAGGTGTCCCTGTGAGCTGTTACTGGCCACTGCTCAGGTCCTTGCACTTGCCGGGGAGGCACTTAGATTGCCAAGCTATCTCCCCAGCCCTCTTTTTGTTTTTTTGAGACAGGATTTTGCTATGCAGTACAGGCTGACCTTGAACTTATGATCCTCCAGCTTTATGCAGCATGCCAGAGTTCTGGGATACAGACCTTGTGCCACCACGCCTGGCATAGATTGGCTTGAATGTTACATTCTCTTTCCTCCTGGGGAACAGCTCTCACAAGATTCTGGCCTATCTGACATTCTGGGGAGTGAGGATAAGCAAGGCCACTCCTGCTTTCTCCCCAGCCTCTGACCCAGTGTGTCCTAACATTGAGGACATAGCTCACATAGTGCTAATTGGTTTAGGTTGGTGCCTCAGCTTTTCAGTTTCTTATCAGTGCAGCATCTACTCCCTGTCTTTGGGGTCATTCTTTCAGACCATGGCTTCTAGGGGCAAACAATATGGCAGGAACAATGGATGCCACAACCATGTTTCCATGGCTCCCCTTCTCTCCTAGAGAGTGGGTCCTGTGTTTTGAGCAGCATCTGATGTGGAAGGGCCAAACACTCCATCTTGCATAGTAATCTCGCACCATTTCTGGAGGTACATGTGTCACTGCTCTAGAGGACAATGCTGGATTCTATGGACTAGGAAGGCAGTCCTGGGGTCCTTAGACTCTGTTCTGCCAGAAGGGGAGAACTTCATCCTGGCCACAGTGCAAGCCTGTACCCATGAAGGGTTCTCCATGCTGTGTGACTACGAAGTGCTTCTCATTCCTCTTCCTAGGAGAACAAACAAGAACACATCTTCCAGGCTGATCTGTGGGGCCGTGCTCACTTACTAAGCGAGAGATGCCAAGACTCTTGCAGCAGCTTCCATTTGGAGACTGTATTGTGGAGTTTGCTGCAGTCTGTTGTCATCTCCCCAGTTCATCTGGAGGAGGCTATGACAAATGGCCACTATCCCTCCATTCCTTAAAACCTTTCCAGGTTGACTCTCATCTGTGGTATTGCCTCAGGCACGGTCCTATTTTTAAATCACACACCTTTGGTTAGGGGTTTGGGAAGGTTCAGAGATTTCTCCTTGACTGTCTTGGGTGCAGTAACCTACCAGAGGCTAGGAAACCAGTGCAGCTGGGCATGGCGATGCACGCCTGTAATCCCAGCACTGAGGCAGGGGGATCACTATGAATTAGAGGCCAGCCTGGGCTGCACAGTAAGACCCTTTGACAAAACAAACAAACAAATGGAAACCAATGCAAGCTTTCTGGCCTACCATCCACCAGGTATATCCAGGCCAGTTCTGCACATGAGGGCGACATCCCCAGGAGTGCTTTGAACCCAGCAGGCCCTGTGAGCCAGTCCAAGGCCAGGACTGAATCTGCCACCTGCTCTCCACATCCCCCATCCCTTTCTAACAGAGAACTGTGGGAGCCCTTTGACTTCCTGAGGATTAATTTTGATGTGGAAACCCTGGAATGACCAGAACAGTCTCTTTTCTCCAATGTGAAGCTCTCCAAGCACACAGAAGGAGATGCTTTTGGGAAGATTTGGAACAGTGTTCTTGAGCCCACTTCTCACCAGGTTGCTGGGTCGTTTTCTCTTGGAACAGTGATTAATTTAGCAGTAAGCCAATGACACACAGTGGTCTGGTTACCAAGACTTCTGGGAAAGGCACAGCCACTCTCTTCCTGCTGGACATGAAGGAGTTGCATAAATTGCCATGGCCAACCATGACCCATGGGCCCAGAGGCTGGGACTAACACTGAGGATATGAAGACAGAGAAACAGGGCAGATGTAGGAGTCAGCGTGGCAACAGCATTGGAGTCCTTGACTGAGTTGCACCTGAAGTCACACTGCAGTGGGCCACTACATTCTTAAGCTGTTTGAGTTATGCTTCAGGTCCCAACTCACCTGTGGAGGCAAGCAGTGCTGGCAGGTGAGAGTTTCCTGTGGCTGTTGCATGTTAGACCAGGGAATGGATCAGGTCACAGGGAGCTTTTTGAACTATTCTTGATCTATGTCTCTGAGGCCTCTTTCTGGAGCATTGTGGTGCAGATCTGTGTACAGAGCTCTTGTACAGATGTGAGTGTGCAGAGCTAAATTACCTTTTCTAAGATGATTCAGAGGCAACCTGGCCCAACCTTGAGGTCCCTTGAACTAACAAAAGATCAGATTTTGTCATCTGCTACTGTACTCTGAATATAATGGCTCATTTCCTTGGGACCAGTGTGTGCCTGAGGCACCAACACTTGTGCTTTAGGTCCCGGCACTTGACCCCATTACTAACTGTTCATATGTTGGACCCTCAACCCCCTGGTAGCTGTTGGTGGCACTAGACTTGCTGCTTCCCTTCCCCGAGAGTGCTGTCTGGTCCTTTCCTCCCTTTCCTGGTCTGTCCTCTTGGGAGTCTGTTCAGGCTGATCTCTTAGTGTCATGCTAGATCCTGAGGAGCTACTTAGACCTCTAGGACAGGCAAAATTCAATTGATATCTTTATTTTAGGGTGGGTATATCCTGGCCAAGGGCAAGAAGGCTGTTGACAAATAACAAAAGAAGAGAACCTGCTTTATTGGTGTGTTTAAACAGTAGAGTGGTCCCTTGATGGGTCTGGTGCCTCTGGTGGGAAGCACTTGGAGAAGTACAGGATGACAGCAGCATTTTGCTGTCTCACAGAGTGGTATTCTATAGATTTACAGCATTTCCTGGGTACCAACCTGATAAGGACAGTTATTGTAGCTTTTCAGCCTGTGAGGGGGCTTTCCTGTTTGAACAGACTGGTCTGTTGGAGTTTTTTCTCTTCAAGTTGTGAGGGAAACTAACACTTAGAGTCTGTGAACATCGTCATAAAATGAAGGAATTCAAGGTATCAATTCACACTATGTTCCCCTTGATAAGAACTGATAAAAAGGATGTAGACACATAAGTGAACTTCAAAGTAACAAATGGAAAGTGACTCTAAGGAAACAGGGCTTGTGAAGGCTGATGGTTTGGCCCTTTCCTATCTCCTCTCCAGTGCTGCTGCATCAATCTCTGTCATTTTCTTTCTTCTAAACAAGATGGACACAAAGCAACTTCATTCACCCTGCATAGGACTGGTCCAGCATAAGGACAGAAGCATGGGCAAACTCTAGGGTCACATTCTGTGCCACAGAAGTGAAAGGCAATGAAATGGAAAGCAAAATCAGGAGCAACAGCATCTTTAGTTGCAGTGTGCTGTGAAGCCATGAGACAGACTCTTGATAAAGGGCTTCCTCCTGTGGCCCTGGAAATGTGGACAGACTGGAGGCATGAAGGGGGGGAGAAGAGAATGATCACAAGAATGTGATCATTCCCTGGCTTTTCAGGAGAGAATATGCCATCTTCGTATCAGAGAGAGACTTCAGAACAGGGCCAGGTGGAAGGACACTGGGCACAACCCATCCCTGAGAGATGCCCTTAGCTGTCCTGGAGAATCACTAGCCTGGCAGAGCTTTCTGAGGTTTTTCTGGCTGCAGGAAGTGCTAGTTTGCTACTCATAGCTACTGAGCTGTGAGTGCTGTCAGAGGCAGGAGCTTTCCGAGAGGCTGAAGAACAACACAGAATGGAGACTGCTGGGAACCCTGCAGAGAGGAGGAAGTTTACAAGAGGCAAGAAGTTCTAGCAGGTCACCTGCCTGAGTCAGATTCAATGATGTTTCTTGGCCCAGGCTTGCTACAGGGTGCACTTTCTTGCTAGCAGTGTAGAAAACGCATATTTAAAGCAACCCTGGTGCCATTTTACACCTTATGAACTAGCAAAAATAAATACCAACTTAAACCCCCAGGAGAATGTGGCTTCAGGGAAATATACTGCCTACACTCCTGTAAATTGTGCCAGTCTTCCTAGGAAGCAGTCTGGCAGTGGATAAAAAGCTCATTTCCAAATAATTCATTTTAGGGATATTGACCTGAGGAATGACACCAAAGAGATTTGTGGAGGTCGTTGGTCTAAACAAGCTTCATGGTCACTTGAGTCATCCTAGGAAGAGCGTGTACATGGCCCAGATGTCCAAAAATAGAGCCACAGATGAACAAACCATGGCATAGATCTGTGGGGGACTGTGTTATCATTAAAAAGATGAGACTAATAAGATGAGTTATGTACACTATCAGCTCCATGTGGGTAACGTGGTCCTTACGACTGCATGTCTGTGTGGATGCTTTTGATCATGGTTCCATGCCAGTGCATGCAGAATGGGCGTTTTTAGTATTTTCTGAAATCAAGCTTTTATTTCTGTTACATAACCCAATCACCATAGCTTAGAGTAGTGTTTTTATGGTGGTAAAATACATATAGCATTTTAACAATTTTTAAATGGACCATTTGGTGGCACAAATACATTCCCATGGTGTCCATATATTTTGTTCAGTTTTTCAAAAATCAGCTCTTGGGGCTGGAGAGATAGTTCGGTGGCATAAGCACCTACTTGGCAAGTGCAAGGACCTGGTTTCAATTGGCCCCGGAACCAGACACGGTGGTGCATGCATGTAATCCCAGTGCTGGGAGGCTGAGACAGGAAGATCACTGCAAGTCTGATCTGTGCACAGCACCAATCAAATATATAAATAAATGAATAACCAAACCAAATTATTTACCAAATAAATGAACAAATTAATTAATTAAAAGATTAAAAAAATCAGCTCTTAAAGCCAGACCTGGTGGCACATGGCTATAATTCCAGCACTCAGGAGGCTGAGGCAGGAGAATCACTGTGCGTTCAAGGCCAACTTGGACTACAAAGAGTTTGTTGAAGGCCACCCTGAACTACATGGAACCTGTCTTAAAAAACCAACCAACAGCTTCAAGAATGCAGTCAGGCTCAGGTTGCTGTGGTTCAATCCCCACCACTCAAGCCAGTCAAACCTTCCCTGAAGGCATTCGGAGCAAAAAACAAAACAAAACAAAAAAACCAAACCCTTCTGCCTTTTTGGGGCTGGGAGATGGCTCAGTAGATTAAGCACTTGCCTGGCAAGCTCAAGGGCCTGAGTTCAATCCCCAGTTCCGCAAAACAAAACAGTCAACCAACAAAGAAATCCATGTTTATTCTTCATGACTGGAAGCAGAATATTTTGACTGTTTTCTGTATAGCTCCTTTTAATTTTTTATTAGTTGTCCTAAGATTACAATGCCCATCCTTAATTTACCATAATCTCAGATATTCTAAATTGCATCACTGTGGGAGAAATGTAGCACACTTGCAGGTTGTGGTTGCATTCACTCTTTCTTCTCTGCTGTTTTTATCGTCTTTTTACATCTGTGAGCTCTAATTCACAGCCTGTAAGGTTCACCCCTCTACAGTAGACAGAGGGTGTTCATTACATTCACCACGTTCTGCAACGAGAAGTTTTCACCCAGAATCTTTCGTCCCTGCACAGAGCACCTGGCTCCCCAGTGCTCTCTGTTCAGCTCTCGTAGTCCTGGGGCCAGGAACCTGGATTCCATCTTTGTGTTTGCCTGCTGAGGGTGCTTCGTACTAATGAGGTGCCAGGGTAGCCAGATAAAATTTAAACCTGACAATATTTCTGATAATTTTTGCTTTATACAGTCAATTGTCTTTTGTGTCTATGGAGAAGGAATATGCGTAGTTTTTATGTTCATCTATGAGCTAGCATTTCTGGTGCTCTTCAGTCCCCCTGGAGGCTTGAGTGACCGTGTGGAGGTATCTCCATTTGGAGGCCCTTCCTGTAAACTCTCTTGTGGCTTTCCTTTGCCTGTTACAGATCTGGTGTTGGACAGTGGCTTGAGGGGTTTGGGCATGTCACAGTTCCTCTACGCATCCTGAGTTGAATCTTTCAAGAAATGTGACCTTTCTGTGCATTGTCAATATATTGGCGTAGAGTTGTCCCTGTCGTTATCATATTTTTTTTTTGGCAGAACTGGGGATTGAACTCAGGCCCTTGCGCTTACCAGGGAAGCGCTTATTCTACTGAGCCATCTCCTCAGCCCCTCTCATATACTTTTAATGATGTGGTTTCTGTAGCAGTGTCCCCTGTCATGTCTTTATTATGGCCACTTTTCCAGTTATTTTAGGACAGATTTGCTTATCTTTTGATAGCTTCTTTAGGAGACAGGGAGTGTCACTGATCTTAAGTTGTTTGTAACCAACAGAACCCAGCCAAGGTGTGGTCTGTGGCTCTGTGATTAGGTGACAACAAAGATGACACCATCTGTGGCTTGGCTGAGGCCAGTAATAACCCTAAGCTTTAAAATATCTAGATGTGGAGATCAGAGTTCTGGGCTGTGGAAACCACTGCAATTGCTGGTGTAGGGGACTGTAAGAAGGGGCTTCACGCTCTGAGGATCCTGGAATGATGCATAGGGGTTCACTGTACCTCCACAGGCATGGGGTGCTGCAGGACACACAGATGCCTTGCGTAACACCGAATTCCTAATGAGTGCACGTGTTGTATCTGTTAGTCAGCCGAAGCTGCCTGGGTGCAGCTGTGGTTAGGGGCACAGGGCAGCTCAGGGAAGGGAGAGCCTTGAGCCCCAAGCCAAAGCCCAGGCCCTCTGGGGTCTCAGTTCACTTGTGTCGGGTCATGCCCTCTGCTTCATCCTCTATCCTGTTCGATGTGGCAGAGAGAACCTTTCCCAGTCCTCATTGCAGTCCAAGATGTTTATATTTACAGTCTCATGGAAAAGTTACTGAAATTCTATAGAGTTAATTCCAGTCTCTCACTTTGAGTGCAGCTAATGCCAAGAATAAAGACATTAAGGCATATTTGTAGTTGTGGTAGCCAAAGGGTCCTAAGTCCAGCTAGGATGATGCCTAACTGGAACAGAGGCTCGACCCAGGGCTGGACCTGGGTTTTATTAATGTGCGAAGAAGGAGTGGCTTGAGGACAAGTGACTGTGAGAATGACAGGAATTAGGTGAGTGCTATGAGCTATGCTAGGTAAGACACCTGAAATCTCTGTAAAATGTGGAGAGGAAATGCCGAAAGAGTCATCTGTATGACACAATTCGAGGTAGTATTAAAGTTGTGGGGTCAGTGCTTCAGCTCTGATGTGTGATCTTTTATGCCCTGGGAAGTCATAGTCTCTGTCTCAAGGCTTGATTCCAGCTGCCAGCATGGGCTCTTCCTCCTGCCTGGGCTCTTCCATGTTTTCTGGCAGCTGAGGGGCTACTGACCTGTTGCCTTGCTTCAAAGACTATACTCAGTACCCCGCTAGACTGATTTGCATTGCTTGAAGCCAGTCTTAGAGGAAAGGAAAGTGTAGCCAGCTCTGTACATGTCAGTACACATAGGGTCAGGTTTAGCCAAAATGGACGTAACTGTTCTTCTTTCAAGGAGTGTCATCCAGGTGCTCCTCCACAGTGTGGGCCTTGACTTTCCCTGCAGACCCAAGCTGAGAGTACAGAGGAATTAACTGCTGTGAGGTCAGCCTATTAGATGCGTCCTGTTTTTACTCCTCCTTATTAGAATCTCCTTTGAGCTACAGTTATTCTTTGCAGCCCTTCCATAAAAGTCCCAGGGCCCCAGAAAGTGCACCTGCTCGATCTGACTCGTGTAAAAGACCCGGGGCAGCATGGATCGTGGTTCTTGCTTTCTGTCTTTCCTTGCCTCAATTCCACTTCTCTTCATGCTCCCCTCCTGGGTTTGCATCTCTGTGAGCGAAAACAACTACTCTTGCATGAAGCTTCACTCTGTAGAGAATCTGGCTAGGTGATGCACAGAGGTCGTCTTTCTGTCAGTACCTATCCTGCCAAGAACGTTGTTGAGCAGAACAAACGGGAGCATACCCACCCGCCATGACTCACAGTCCACTCTCCATATTGCACATCACATTCTGTCCTCTTTTCAGCCCAGATTCCAAAGCCACATAAATGGCAGTTAAAACTGAAAATTTACTAACATAGGAAAGAACCGATTTCAAGGAAATTTGATTAAAGATGGAATTTATAGTTTGTTCCAAGACTTCATAATGGCCAGATGGGGGAGCAAAGTGCTTTTTAGAAAAAAAAGTCAGTTTTTCCCACTTACTGTGAGAAATTCTATTTTGTTGGAGAAAAAGCTGTTACCTGCGTCCCTGGCATTTCTCAGCCAGCTCCCTGCAATCTGTGCTGCTGCTCTTTGGCCCGTTGCTGGGCGTGGCTGAAAGCAACAAAGAGGGGCACAGACCACTTCCTTTTCTGTTCAGTTCTGATTTTCAGTGGCACACTGGGTAGAAATAGAAACTTTCCAGTCATAATGTGCACTTTTTTCTCTTAAATAATCAGAGCCACAAATACAAGAATTGCAGGTACGTGCCTGTTCTTCTCCTTCCACAGTGCAGCACATGGCCAGCCAGCAGGAGGAAAGCCTTTCTCCCATGCCTCTGTCTCTGTGTGAGGTAGGCGCAATTTATTTCCTGTAAGCCTCAAAGCTTGCTAAGTAGAGGCAGACTAAAAGGCCATTAATAAAAGCAGGCCCAAGACATTAAGAAAAGCTGAGTCTATTCTAATGCTTTTCATTATTTAGAGAAGCATTATTTCATAGCCTTGGAGGGTTTAAGAGCAGGTGTTGGGGAGGGCAGTGGTCACCCTCATGCCCTTGCGAGTTCTTGGCTCCAGTGTGGTTTAATGCAGTCCAACACAGTCTCACCATGGCCCCCCATAGTCACCCTGCAGGTGCCCTTGTGGCCCAACAACCTAGTGACTCCAAGACATTGGCTAGAAGAGCTGATTCCCATACACCCTTAGGGCTATTAGGGGATATGCAGGAGCAGCCCCTGAGGTGACTTGAGCAGGATGGAGTTGGGGCATTTCTGCCTTTAGTGAGCGGACCATGGTGCATAATCACTCTTACTTTCCTCCAGTGATGATTTTGCAGGCTACTAGCAGGGACATATAACAGGAGTAGCATGTAAGACAAGTTTTCCTTATGCTATCCTCTAAACAGTTCTTACTACCCCTTCAATGTACAGTTATGTTTAAGCCACTCCTGCCCAGACAGAGACACCCATAAGAAGCCCAGCTCTGAATGATATGACTAAAAAGGGAATTTGTGGATATTGCAGAAAATCTTGAGTTACTCCAGCCACAGGGTTGGTGGGGTGATATCCTGGGACAGTTTCTGTCCCTGTCACTGTTCTGACTTCTGCTGTGCAGATTCGCCCTCTGCCAGGCTTTCCTCTTGTGAGGAGAGGTGGCTGCAAAGCTCAGAGCTGCTTCCAAGTTCAAGTGCTCCTTGTGGAAAGAAAAGAGAGCTCTTATTTTCTTGGTCCAGCAGTTCAGGTGACAATCCCAGAACAGAGTCCAGTTGCTAAGTTCTCACAGGATTTGGCTCATTCCTTCAGCTATGCTACCTCTCGGGGTATTTGCCTAACAACTATAGCAAGGCAAGGCTTGGTGGTCTTCAGGAAGCTGAAGGCCGAGTTGGTGCTTTATGTCCACAGGAATCCTTCCAGATCCTTTTTGGGAGAAGGAGGGACCAAACTGCAAGTGGCCAAGACAAGGAGGGCTTTCTTCCATGTTGTCTGTGTTGCTTTCTCATTAAGCCAGTGGCAGCTTATCTTACAGTGGTGTGACTCAATAAGTTTCTTAGTCTTCCTAAGCCTCAGTTTCTCCATCTATGAAATGAGTGCAGTAGTGGCTGGCAAGCTTGGTTCCTCAAGTGGAGATGATAAGAGGGAGGGAACATAGCAGGCAGTTATTTTGCACAGGGGATGTCATCCCAGAAGGGATTAAGTTCTTCTCAGGGGACCCTAAGTTGGCTTTCAAGGCAAAGGTTGTAATAATAATCTCCTTCTTATTTCCACTGGAGGGGTGTCATCTGTCATGAATCCTTGCCAGAACTGTACAAAGAGAAAACTGAAGGCTAAATAAACAAACCCTTTTATAAAGTTCTCAGCCTCCAGTATTGTGTTACAGCAACAGAGAAGGGCAAAGCACTCTGCTTTCCCAATGGCCTTATCCTTTTCACTTTACTGTTAAATATTAGTCTACATCCACACTATAATTTCTTGCCTCTCATTTAGTACTTTTTCTTTTCTTTTTCTGAGACAATCTTACAAGGTAGTCCAGGTTGGTCTTGAACTTATAGTGATCCTTCTGCCTCTGCCTCCTGAGTGCTGGGATTGTGGGCATTTGCCACTACACCTTGTTTGATTCTTTTCTTACCCCCACCCCCATAAAGAGCATTTGGGGGTTGAAGCCTCGAGCCACTCGGGCTAGGTGAGTGGTCTACATGGAGCCACACCCCGCCACACTTGGCCTGTAATCCAGCATGATCCAGCTCAGGCTCTGGCTGCACTAGAGGAGCCTACTGGGCTAAGTATGCTCTCTTGGCCCCATCTTGTTTGGTCTCTCAGTGGCATCTGAGGTTCCTGACCATGTTGTCCTTTCCAAACCTCTCTCCTTCTCTGCATCTGTTGTTCTCTTCTCTTCTGAGTCTTAGCTCTGTCTGCAGCCAGGCTCAGTTCTTCAACTTCGTGTTTTCCTTTGGCAAGTGTTTCCCCAATTCTAGCCCGGGGCCACCTGTTTGCACTGGGTGTGTCTCTACCAGGGTCTTTCCTCTATGGTCGAATCCACTGTTGGCTTTCTGTTCCCTGCTGAACCTGAAACTGCACCTCATACTTTTTCCTTTAGTGTTCCTGACAGGTATACTTGTTTTCTGAATTGAGTGTTCACCATCTGTGAGGTGTGGTATGGGGTTCTGAGGGTGCATTTGTCTTCCGGGTAAGCTTGGCCCTGTGCAGTACCTTCCCACAGTGTACTGGGGCTGGCCTGTAAAGTTAAGGAGTGAAAATGTCAAGAGAACAGAAGTGAAAGTGTTACGTTGAAGGCAGGTTATGAGGGATTGTGGCTTCCTCCTCTGTTACCTGTTCTCTCGGCTCACTCACAGTTGGGGAAGGTGTGTTGTGAGCAGCCCCATGGATAACTCATGTGGTCAGCACTGCCAAGGCACGAAGGCCCTTGGGGTTGGGGAAGCAGGCCCTGCACCCACAGCCTGACCAATCGTGGTTCTCTTCAGGGGAAACCCAGAGCCAGAGCAGCCGTGCAAACCATGAGAAATCAAGTGTCTGGTGTTGCTAGCTTTGGGCTTAATTTGTCACACAACAGAGGCCAACTGGTACAGACCTCAAGGGGTTTCCAGCCCAGTCAGGAACACAGGAAATTAACCCAGTAATAGAGGTAAGACTCAGAGAGAGTGGACACAGACCTTGGACAGGCTCAGGACAGGGAGGTGGAGGACCATGGAGAGGCTGTATGAGGGACAAAGGGTGGGGATTCACCATGCACCACCATGCCTAGCCAACTCAGCTTTCATAAACTTGGCACTGCAGTGACTTTGGGAAGACATATAGAGAAAGGGCTGTCTGTAAACCCAGAAGAGAGGACATAGAAGAAATCTGCCAAGTCTTGTCCTGATATTTGTTTTGACTATTTTCATCCAGTTTACCATGCCTCATAGCTTTTGTTGAAAGCAGATGCAATTACTGAGTCATAAAATCTCAGGCAAGCAATTTTTGTTCATTTGTTCTTTTGAAACAGGGTCCTGCCATGTAGTTCAGGCTGGCTTTGAACTTGCTATGTAGCTTAGGCTGGCCTTGAGCTCATGGTGATCCTGATGCCTCAGCCTCCCACGTGCTAAGATTTCGGGCATGTGCCACCACACTCAGCTAAAAGTCAAATACTTTTTAATATGAAGTTTCCCATCAATGTTTCTTAAGTGTGTCGTTTCCAGTATACTTGCTTTTGCCTCACTTCCAGCTGTAGCACACTCATTTTACTGGAACCCTGTGGACACAAGGTTCAGGGACAGAAAGGATTGTGTAAATGCAGGATTAAACCCCTGTCTGGTAGTCCTGTGTCCCAGAGCAGTGGCCCTCAAAAGTGTTTTTTGGTTTTCTGCATTTCCTTGGGTTGGAGCAGACTTGGGGTGGGGAGGAGCCTGCGGCATCTCCCCTCACTTCTGTCTCCAGCGCCCTCGAGTTTGTTGCTCGGTTTCAGGGTGATGCATCACCCCGCAGAATCTGACCTCCAGTGGGTCCAAAACTGTCACTGGCTTTGTTCAGTCCAGACTTTTCTTGTTGCAGAGCTGAAACTGTTCCACCCTTTCCTTTGAACGTTTCTTTGTAGTTATATATACAGTGAGTTGTCTCAGTGAGTGACTGTGGGTGGCAAGGAAGATGACAAGATTGCCTAGAGAGGAGACTGAGCGCAGTCACTGAGAGGCCCAGAGGGGCTGTTTCTGCACTGAGAGCACTCAGCTATCAGGAGAAGGAAAAAGCCGTAAGCCGGGAACTCTCTGGCTGTTCTTCAGAATCTTGGTGTAAGACGAGGAAAAAGCAGGAGAAGGCAGTTTGGGGCTGGAGCTGTCCAAGGATGGGCAGTTTTTCTTGGGGAAAAGGAAGTACATGGCCAGACATGGCATGTCTCCAGTCTAAACTTGTTGTTTAACCATTTAACTCTTCCCTCCTCACAGAGCCTGAGTGCTTTGCCCCACAGTTGAGTTAGATGGTTTAATCACTTACTTCTGGTCAGGTCCCCCTTACAAGTCTCCTATAAGGAGAAAGATGGGTCTTATTTTTATCCAGTCAGACTATTTTTCAGCTGGCATGTTTAAGCCACCGGCATTTCCTGTAATCATTGGTACAGCTGGTTTAGTTCTGCCTTTATATCAATTGCTATATGTTTTTCCACTCTTCCTTTCTTGCTTTCTTTTGGAGTTTTTGAGATTTTTTAGTATTCAATTTAAGTTTATCTATTGGGTTTTTGATTACACATTTTTAAAAAACCTAGGGATTACAATATTAATTTATAATATTCTGTGGTCAATAAAAGCTAACATTTTTATCACCTCAAGCTAAGGCCTTTTTTTTATGTATTTAGTACAGGGTCTATAGGGTTTCATTACACAGATCAGACTCATAGCGATCCTCCTGTTTTCAGCCTCCCAAGTGCTGGGATTACAGATGCGCGCTACCATGCCCAGTCTCATTTGCTGTCTCAGCGTGCCCTGGGGGTGGGGACGGCAAGGCACACTGGGGATCAAACCCCAGTTCCTATGTCTGCCTAAGCAGGTGCTTTAATCCGCTGAGCTATCTGGCTGGCTCAGCTAGGGACCTTTGTACCTTATAGATCCCTGTCCCTCACCCTTTATAGTGTCATTTTAAATGTCTTAATCTTCATGCACTAAACCCTCTCCCCATACAGTATTGTAGATTTTGCTTTCAGTGGTCACACATCTTAAAAACTTGGAAGAAAAACTGTAGTATATTTTCTTATAAGTGCAATCTGACTTAAATCAGACCATTTGAAGTTGATTAGTTCCTTTCATTTTTGTCCCTTCCTGCTTGTTAAGCTTTGTGGAAATAGTTCCTCCTGTCATTATGCAGCCCTCTGCCATCTCTGCTTCCTGTTTCCTTTAACAACTAGATTTGGTGCCTGTTCTTCTAGAACACCAGTGATAGGAGTGTGGGTTGAACAGCTCTTTTGAAGGTAATTTGACTATTGCCATCTCACTTTAATAGACACAGCCCTATAGAGCCAGGATTTCTATGAATTTATTCTGTAGGGAGGTCCCAGTTTGGATGCTAAGGTCCTCTGAGAATTCGTGTGTTGACATCATAATTCCTGAAGTGATGGCTTTAGGAAGTGAGGCCTTTGGGAGGTGGCCAGTCATGAGTGTTGAGCCCTCCTGACTGGGATCAGTGTCTGTACATGAGGGGCTACAGGAAGACCTGATGCTTCTACCTGTGAGCACACACCAAGAGGAGCCATCCACAAGCCAGGAAACACACCTTGCTAGACCCTGAACCCGCTGGTGCTTTAATCTTAGACTTCCCCATCTCTACAAGAATGAGACATGCATTTCTGTTGTTCATAAGGCACCTAGACTGTTTTCTCATAATAGCCCCCTGAACAGATTAAGGTACAGCACTGTCATGTATGTGCCCAAGATGAATGTACAAAAATGTTGTTAGCAGCAGAGGGCTAAAAACTTACTTAAACATCTTCTCTTTTGGCCTGGTTACATAACCGTTTTCCAGCCATATGATGAAGACCCCAGCCATAAAATCAAAGAAAAAAATAACTGTGGTTGCTCAGCTGGCACCATCTCTGGGTGTATTGTTCAACATAACAAAGTCTACAGAGTATGTGTGTGAGGAACTCTCTTGTTTATATGTTAATAGACACAGAGTACTTCTGACATTTCATAAGAAATAGGTGTTTCTGCATCTGAAAGGGGACTGTTGAATTTGGAGCACAGATGTGTGAGATCTAAGGCAGACTTGCTTTTCAACATATTCCCTGAAATTCTCAAATTTTTCACCATATGAAGTATTTTTCAGTTTAAAATAGTAAGATTCCCCCCTTCTGCCCATGGTCAAGAACAGAGACTGAATTTGTCTTCTTGCCTCAATCACGTAAACAGCAAGTAAAATAATACAAATCACAGTTTTTAAGGTAGGAGACCACAGGGGCCCAGAGGAAGAATCCCAGAGAGAAGGTCCAGAAGGATGGGCTCTGCTCAGCTCGCTCAGTGCTCAGGACTTTCCAGGCCAAAGTTCGGGGATGATGAACTTAAATGAACTTAGAGATTTCTCTGAGTTGAGAATTTGGGAGGTGGTGATGAGGGCAAAGCCAGCGAGAATTGGGATACACTCTCATATGTAGTTCAGGCAGGCCTTAAGGTCACAGTGATCCTCTTGTCTCAGGATTATAGGTGTGCCCACCACGCTGGCTCAGGGTGATTAGAATTTGAAAGGCAGTGTACCTGAGAAGAAAGAGCTCCACAAAAGGTGATTTGCGGGGTTCCACCTGAGAATTCAGTTGAGTTTTGCTTAAAGCATTCATGTGAGGAAAGTAGGAGAAAGAACACCCAGCAAAACCCAGGCAGAGCAGTCCCCAGAGCTCACCAGAGGTGGGAAGGGCTCAGTTCCTTCAGACCATCATGGAAATTGAGAGCCCCTGCAGTACAGTGGTCAGCAGTGTCAGCTTTTGTGTGTGAGGGAGATGTGATGGGATATTAGACCTGGATGAAAGGCTGCTCTTGACCTGCTAAACAAGCTTAAAAGGATTAGATTGTCATCAAGTTATTTAACTGCATCCCCAAATAAATCTCTAGAATATTATATGCAAAGATATCTAGTTCCCAAAATAGTAAAATTCACTATGTCTGGCATCCAAGATAATCAGGCATATGCAGAAGCAGGAAATAGAACTCATAGTGAGAACAAAGATTATATTACTAGACCCGAACATGATGCAGATGTTAGAATTAGTAGACAAGATCATGGAGATGATGACTATAAGTATATTCCAATATGTTACAAAATGTAGAGGAAAGAATATTCACATCGCAGATGAGAACATGAAGGGAACCAGACTAAAACTTTAGAGATGGAAACTACACTGGGTTAGACTGGTAATAAATGGGGCACAGAAGAACGAGACACTGAACTTGAAGACAGCGATAGAAAATATGAAACCGGAAACAGAAAAGCTTAAGAAAATTACAGAATACCATTGAACATTGGGAACATTTTACATAATGTATATGTATGTATGTATGTTTCTGTGCTTTGAATGCATGTGGGAAGAATGTTTAAAGAAATATTGGGCCAACTTTTCTAAATTTGATGAAACTGCCCCCCGAATTTACAGATCAAAGAAAATAGAAACTTCAAGCACAAGAATTATGAAGAAAAATACATGATAGTTTATCTTAAGTTGCTTGAAACAAGTGATAAATACCCTAAAATGAGCTGGATAAATAAAAGGCAAGTGGATAGAGGAACGAGATAAGAATGGGAGGACTTTTAATTGCAAATAGCAGAAGCCAGAAGCCAGCCTTTTCAAAGTAGGAAGAGAAAAGCTGTCTAGAATTCACACACACACACACACACACACACACACACACACACACACACTTTCAGAAGATGAAAAAAGGTATTTTCAGATGTAAGAATAGAGCTGAGAAATAATGAACAGTAGCAAAGTGGCAGCTTTGCATCCCCCCATAGCCAAAAACACATTAAATGTAAATAATCTAACATTTAATTAAAAGGTAGAGATTATTAAAAAACCTACTTTAAGCAGAAAGATACAAATATGTTAAAATTAAAAGTGAAAGCACATTATACTAATATAAATCAAAGAAAGGTGGAGTGACTACATTAATACTAGACAAAGACTATTATCTAGGATAATCATTTAATCATGATAAACTGGTTAATTAATTAGAAGATATAAACACCCTAAACACTTATGTACCTGATGACAGAGTTTCTACATATGGCAAAAATGGGTAGAATTGTAAGAATAAATAGAAAAATCCACAATTACCAATATCCATCCCTCTCAAAATATTTTTAACTACCCTTGAGACTTTGTGCAGTTGATTTCTAGCTTAATTCTGTTGCACTCAGAAAACTTGTTTTGTATGATTTCAATCATACAAAAGTTGTTGGAATTTGTTTTATGACCAAGAACATGGCTGGCATACCATGTTGGATGGATCATGTGTGCTCAACAGATGTGTTGGCTGTGGCCAGGATGTTTGCCTTTGTAATGTCAATGGGTCAGTAATTGTCATTGTTGAGGGCCACCACATTCTGGATTAGTTTCTATCCACTTGCTCACTCTTACTGAAAGAGGTCTGTTGAAGTCTCCAGTACTAGAGCAGAGACAGTGGGATGAAATTGGGAGACAGTAGTTTAATAAATGACAGAGTTCAACTCCTAGCCGCCCATCATCTATAACTACACAGTGTAAACTCCCACATAACCACACAAAAATCTTCATAAGCAGCAACTACTATTTATATGACCAAAAACATTCCTCATTCCCCAAAATGAAGAGACAGTCCTCGTGTGATGACACACATCAATAATCCAGCACTCAGGAAGCTGAGGCAGGATTGCCACAATTTCAAGGCTTGCTTGGGTTATATAGTAAGTTCAAGGCCAGGCTGAACTATGAGGCAGGAGTTCAAGGCAAGACCCTATCTCAAAAACAACACCCACCAAATAAAAAAATGAATAGGAAAGGTAAAAGTCTTGAGTCCATCTCTATGAGATACCTATGTAGCTAGCTAGCAATTATGTAGCTAGCACACTCTGTGTTATTCTTAATTCTAGTCACATTGCCATTTCAGTACTTTATTACCCAACAGTAAATCATGAAGTTATTCACCACTACCCATCCTTATATACAGTATAAGGAGAAGGAGCAGAGGGAATTATAAATACACATGTCCCAATTTTACATAAATAAACATACATATCAATTTCTGTAGTGTCTATTATATTAGTATACACACATCTCTGTGTATATATATACACAGAGGACATGCACACGACAAGAAGGAATGAAGTAGGCATAGTTATTGTCTATATATAGCTGCAAGAAGGTGGCTAAACTTGCTTCTTCTACTGAAATCCCACATTATCTTTGTTCTTAGCCAGAACTTCAGTTGGCCAGAGTTACCGGCAGGATGGGGGTAACTCAACTTTTATTCTCAAGGGATTTGTATCTCTAGTTTTGTTCATTATTTTTGTTATTGTGATGGTGAATTTGAACTTTTGCTTTCGAATCTGGGATCATCAGGAACACCTCAGAATTCCCAGGGTACCAGACATAGCCCCTCATCTTCTGTGTAGCAGCGACTCTGTTCCCCCTTGGCAGAGTGGTAAACAGTGCAGCCAGAAGGGTGGCCCCATTCTTTGGCAATTGGTTCAGGGGCACAAGGAACCCAGAATGGCCAGATGGTAGCATCTCAGCTTCCAATTCAATGGGACTTCTGTTGTGTTTCTAAGGAATAGCATTTTCTCTCTCAGTGCCAAGTCTCTGAACTCAGGGCTGGTGCTGCAGGCATGGGCGGTACAAACCCAGCAAGTGGGTTCTCAGAAACACTAGTGACAGCAGCTCCTCCTCTTTCTACCTCTTGGCTCCTAGACCTGTGTATTCCGTTTCATATAGCTTGGCCAGCCCGTGATGGCTAAGCCTGATTGCACCTGCCCTGTCCACCCCTGCCCAGTGGCTGAGCTGGAGATCATGCTGCTCAGGCTGCTCCTTTAGTTTGCTGCCCTCCAACTTACCTGAATGTGCTAAGCCAGTTCAATAGAAAATTAAAATGATGTAAAGAAAAATGTAGATAATTCCTTAATAATTATTTACTTATTAAATAAAAATACAGTAATCTACAATGTTACTTAAAGTAGAAAATTAAAATGACCTATAGAGAAAAATTAAGATAATATTTGTATAGATTTAGTCATTATATTAAATGCATGGTTTAATATGATTATACTGCAAAATTTCCACAATATCCTTTTTGTATTTTAAAGATAATAAAAGATATAAAAAATGCTACAGACTTTCAAAATAAGATGATAGGAAATTAATGATTATTATTATTTTTTTAAATTTTTATTTATTTATTTGTGTGTGTGTGTGTGTGTGTGTGTGTGGCCAGCTCAGCCCACCAGGGGGCAGGGCTGGCTGGCATGTGGTGCTGGGGGATTGAACAATGGTCTCTTTGCTTTGCTAAGCTTATTCTAAGTAGGTGCTTTAGACCACTGAGCCATCTCACCAGCCCGGAAATTAATGATTATTATATTGCATATTGTTATCTTCAAAGTAGTTGTTTAGATTACCAGATATAGGTGTGCAAAATTGACTGAATAATTAGGTATTAACTATTCCTTTCAGTTTTGGGTGTCTTCCATGTAGAGTATCATGTCATCTGGAACTGTTCCTTTCAAAAATCTTTTCAAATTTTTATTTACTCTTCCAGTTTCTTACACTAGGGAGACAATATGATGTTTACACATATGGTTCTGATTTATTTCACTTATGAGTTTGGTTTCTAGTTGCATCCATTTACCTATAAAAGGCTCGAATTTATCTTTCTTTATAGCTGAGTAATACTCAATTGTATAACAATAACACATCTTTTCTATCCATTCCTCAATTGATGGGCATTTGTGTTATTTCCAAGAGTTAGCTATTACTAATTGTACTGCTAAACATATGGGTACACATACATCACTGTGTTATGATGTTTTGAATTCTTTTGGAAGAATACCCAGAAGGGGAATAGCTGGGTAGAATGGGACCTCTAATGCTAGTCTTTTGAGGAATATCCGCACTGACAAATGATGTTGAACATTTTTTTCATATATTTATTTACCACTTATGTTTCTTCTTGTGAGAAGGTTATATTCATCGCAGATTTTTGATTGGGTCTTTGAATATTGGGGGTCTGATTTTTAAAAATTCATTACATGTTCTAGATAGATGTCTTTTGTCTGAGGGACAGTTGGCTAAATTCTTTTGCCCAATGTGGATTTTCTTTTTACTTTGTTGATGGTTTCTTTTCTAAAAAATTTTATTATTTACTTATTTATTTTTATTGAGAGACAAATAGCAATGAGATAGTTTCAAATCAAATTGGTATGACAGTTTCAATAATTAACACATTGCATACTCTCTTCCTAGTGGTTATTTGCTGTACAAGATGCAGACATAATATCCTATTTACAAACACTATTACAACAAATCCCTCTATTCATTAAGAGAATGTAACTATATATTATCCTAACCATTTT
>NW_004524724.1:5196995-5198361 GCF_000260255.1 Octodon degus
TGCAAACTTAGGTTGTTAACCCTCCAGAAGACAGCTTATTGTTACCACCATGCAACTTACTCTGTTAAGCTTAACCTTACTATCTGTCTGCATATCAGACATCTTAGGCATAGCATGGAACAGGTATTTTTCATCAAGTATTGATATGTTGAACTTTAAGTCCCTACAGAATATGATGAAAAACATTAAAAAATTAAAATATATTTTAAAAATAGGCATAAAGAATTATATAATTCTTATGTTTACACATAAGTCCAGAAATCTAACCGTATACAACCTTGTAGCAGGACAGTCCCGCAATATTCCTTTTGCTGTCTCCTGCCTTCATTCACCATCCCCTTCTTTTTGAACAATCATCTACCTGAGAGACAGCACGGCAGCAACTGGCGTGTTATGGCGAGCAGCCCATATTCAGAAGACCAGAATGACAGGCACTCCAAGCTTGAACCTACTATTACAAATTGCCATCTTCAGTGCTGTTGCTTAGTTCACAGGTGTCAGTATATATAGTTAGTCAAAGTGAGAATCTTTCCAATTAACTGCTAGATTCAAAAATCTTCTGAAGATTCTCAAGATCATTGCCTTGCTCATCTTCTACATATCACTGTATGGCTTGTCACTGTCATGTTTCCTTGCTCTTTTTTTTGCTCTCTTTTCATTGTCTGGTCCTCAAGTTCCTGCTTTCCTTTTAGTTATATTATACCTTTCTATTCGTATTTCTTCTTTTGAGTTCTTATACTAGGGAGACTATACGATATTTACACGTGTGTCTGGTTTATTTCACTTATGAGTATATCTTCAAGTGGCATCTACTCCAATATAAAGGCTTTGAGTTTATCATTTTTTATAGCTGAGTAATACTCCATTGTATAAAAATACCACACCTTTTTCATCCATTCCTTATGTGATGGGCATCTTGGTTGTTTCCAAGATTTGGCTATCACAAATTGTTCTGCTATAAACATCGGCACACATATATCCCTATGATATGATGTTTTCAGCTCCTCTGGGAAGATTCCCAGTAGAGGAATAGCTGGATTAAATGGGATTTTCAGTCCAACTTTTCTAAGGAGTCTCCACACTGATTTCCATAATGATTGCACCAGACTACATTCCCACCAGCAGTGGAGAAGGGTTCCTTTTTCCCCACAGCCTCTCCAACATTTGTTGTTGGGTGATTTCGTTACGATAGCCATTCTTTCTGGGGTGAGATGATATCTCAATGTTGTTTTAATTTGTATATCATGGATGGCTAGTGATGTGGAGCATTTTTTCATATATTTATTCACTTCTTTAATTTCATCCTCTGAGAAGTGTGTGTCCATCTCAGATGCCCATTTCTGGACTGGGTCTTTAAATTTTGGGG
>NW_004524724.1:5206649-5211765 GCF_000260255.1 Octodon degus
TTTTCATACATGTACAACATTGGTGGATGAAGAAATGTCTCTTAGCAGTAATACTGGATGTAGCCTCTGGTTTTACCAGCTGCGTACTCTAGGACTATTATATAAGTAAAAATCTCTCTTGTGATACTGGGAAATGATTAGAATGTGCAAACTGACAGAGTAGCTTTCATCCGCCTCTTACAGGGTACCACCACAGGAAAGTCCATTTAAGATGTTGGTAGGTTTAACAAAGTTGGAATGCTGGCACTGCTGAATTGGGCAACAGTTCTTCAGACCTGGCTCAGAGCTACAATGCATTTAGTATATTAAAGCAATTGACGTGATGACTTTTTGCGGGCCTTCCCAGGCACTGGAGTTTTTCTGTTAATTTGTCGCACTAGGTCATAAAAGATCTCGTTAACATTTATTTTTGATTTTGTAGAAGATTCTAAGAATGCACAGTTGTTCCACTGTCTTGCTAGATTTTGACCTTGTTCCTTTCCTACAACTCTTTCATCTTCCAAGTCACATTTATTACCAACCAGAATCATTGGAACATCATCAGTGTCTTTAACTCAAAGAATCTGTTCTCTCAGATCTTGTAAATCATTAAATGTGGACTGTGCGGTGATGGAATAAACTAAAGCAAAGCCTTGTCCATTTTTCATGTATAAATCTCTCATTGCTGTAAATTGTTCTGTTCCTGCAGTATCCAAAATTTCAAGCATATACTGCTGTGCATCTACTTCAACTTGCTTTCTGTAAGAATCTTCTATCGTAGGATCATATTTTTCAACAAAAATTCCTTGAACAAATTGTATAGTCAGAGCAGACTTCCCAATGCCTCCTGAGCCAAGAACGACTAGCTTATACTCACGCATGATGCCAACTTGTCAAATTGGGTACCTCTCAAGCTGTCACCGGGTTGCCGCAGCCAGTGTCACCCGGCGCTCCGTCCGGGTCACTGTTCCCGGTGCCATGGAGCTCCTGCTGCTGCCGCTCAGGCTGGTTTACACCTGTAGTATAATTTCAAGTCAAGGATTATGTTACCTCCTGCCTTGCCTTTGTTGCCTAGCATTGCTTTTGTTATTCTAGGTCTCTACTGGTTCCAGATGAATTTTAGGAATATTTTCCCTAGATTTATGTGGTATACTAATAGCATTTTCATTGGGATTGCTTTACATATGTGTAACAGTTTTGGGAGTATGGGCATTTTAACAACGTTGGTTCTTTTTATCCATGAGCAAGGAATGTCTTTCTATTTGCTAAAATTGTTTTCCCTCCTCTCTCTCTCTCTTTTTTTAGAATACCATAATTTTCAATGTATAGATCTTTTACTTTCTTTGTTAGATTGATTGCTAAATATTTTATTTTCTTGGTTGCTACTGTAAAGAGTATGGTTTCCCTAATTTCTCTCTCAGTGAGTTTGTTGTTTGTGTATAGCAATGCTATTGTTTTTTGAGTACTACTTTATACCCAGATATGCTACTGAATTTGCTTCTTAATTCTAGGATTCTTTTGCTTGAGTTTTTGGGGTCTTCCATGTAGAGTATTATGTCATCTGGAAATAATTATAATTTAACTTCTTTTCTTATCCTTATTCCTTTTGTAGCTTTTTCTTGTGTAATTGCTCTGGCTAATATTTCCAGAACTATATTGACTAGGCCTGCTGATATTGGACATCCTTGTCTTGTTCCTGATCTTAGTTTGAAAGCTTTCAGTTTTTGTCCATTTAGTATGATGGTATCTTTTTTTTTTTTTTTTTTTGATAGATGGCTTTTATCAGATTGAGGTAAAGACTCTCTATTCTAATTTTTTTTAAATTATGTTTTTTTAAAAATTATGAATGAGTGTTGGACATTGTCCCATGCTTTTTGTGCATCTATTGAGATGATCATGTGATTTTTGTCTTTGATTCTGTTGATGTGGTGTATTACATTTATTGATGTGTGTGTATTGAACCATTCCTGCATTTCTGTGATGAATACCACTTGGTTGTGATGTATAATCTTCGTGATGATTTTCTGCATTCTGTTTGCTAATATTTTATTGTGGATTTTGGTATCTATGTTCATTAGAGAGATTGGCTTGCAGTTCTCTTTTTGTTGGGTCTTTCTCTGGTTTTGCTGTCTTTCCTCCATGGTAATACTTGCCTCCAGGAATGAGTTAGGGAGAATTATTTCCCTTTCAATTTCATCAATAAGTTTAAGAAGTATTTGTGTTAAATCTTCTCTAAATTTCTTGTGAAATTCATCTGTGAACTCATAAGGACCTGGACTTTTCTTTGTTGATAAGTTTTTAATTATATTTAAATTTCATTAACTGATACTAGGATATTCAACATCTTTATATTTTCATGATACAGCTTTGGTAATTCAGATGTATTTATGAATCTGTCCTATGTTTTCTGTCCTATGAGAATAAAGATTTTTGAAGTAAATGTTAATGATCGTCTGAATTTCTCTAGGATCTATAGTGTTTTCACCCTTTTAATTCCTTATTGCATGAATTTAAATTTTTATTTCCTTTTCTTGTTAAAATTAGCTAAGGGTTCATCAATTTTACTAATTCTTTTGAAGAACAAACTCTTCATTTCATTAATTCTTTATATTGTTTCCTTAGTCTCTGTTGCATTAGTTTCTGCTCTGATTTTTATAATTTCCTGAGTTCTTTGGGCCTTAGGATTCAGTTGCTCTTCTTTTTCTAGAAGCTTGAGGTGCAGCATTATTTATTTGTATATGTTCTGTTTTCCTGATGTGAGATTTCACCGCTATAAATTTCTCTCTGAGTACTGCTTTTGTTATGTCCCACAGATTCTGGTAAGCTGTGTGTATATTTTCATTTGATTGTAGATATTGTTTAATTTCTTTGATTTCATTTGTGACCCATTGGTTGTTGATCTTTTTTTTTTTTGGTGGAACCGGGGGTTGAACTCAGGCCCTTGCGCTTGCCAGGGAAGCGCTTATTCCACTGGGCCATCTCCCCGGCCTCATTGGTTGTTTAGGAGGGGGTTATTTAATTTCCATGTGTTTGTGGAGTTTTTGTGGTTTCTTTTGTCATTAATTTCCAATTTAATTGCAGTATTATCAGATAATATACATGAAATAATTTCAATTACTTTGTATTTACTTCAGCATGTTCTATGGGATCTATTTTAGAGAATGTCCCATGTGCAGCTAAGAAGAATGTGTATTGTGATGTTGGGTAGAACACTCTGTAAAGGTTTACTGAGTCCATTTCTTCACAAGTTTGGTTCAGTTATGTTATTTCTTTGCTAATTTTTAAAATCTATTTGATCTATTCCTTTGTGCTAATTGGGTGTTCAGGTCCCCCATTACAATTGTGTTATTGCTCATTTGATTTTTCATGTCTATTAATATTTGTCTTATGTAGTTGATGCTTTTGTATTTGGTGCATATATATTTGTTATCTCTTACTCTTGAAGTTTTCCCCTAACGAGTATGTAGTGACCTTCTTTATCTGTTTTGACCATTCTTGGTTTGAAATTCACATTGTCTGCAAACAGAATAGCTACCACTGCTTTTTTTCTGGGTTTCTGTACCATGGAACAGATTTTCTATCCTTTGCCTTTCAGTTTATGAATTTTGTTTTGAGTTAAATGTGTTTCTTGTATACAGCATATTAATGCATTTTGTTTCTTGATCCACTCTGTTAGTCTATTTCTTTTGATTGGTGAATTGGGGTCATTTACATTAATGGTTATAACTATATTTGCTTATCTTTGTCATGTTATTTTCCTGCTGTGGGTTTCCTGTTTTCCCCTCTGTTTAATTGTTTGCCCTGTTTGGTTGTTTGTTTCTATTATTGTTTTTGGAATTGTCATTTTTATCTCCTTCTAGAATATCTTTCATTAGGGTTAGTCTAGTGGTCATAAATTTCTTCACTAGGTCTTTGTCATGGAAATAGCATTTTTCTCCATTAATTTTGAAAGATAGTTTTACAGAGTAAGTACATCAATCTGTGTTGGATGCTGTTTTCTTTCAGAAGTTGAAATACTACAAGCTCTTCTTGACTTGGTGGTTTGTGTTGAGAAATCTGCCATGATTCTGATGTTTTTTCCTTTATGGGTGATCTGTTTCTTCTAACAACTTTCAATATTTGTTCTTATGCTGAATTTCTGGGATCTTCATTATTACATGTCTGGCTGCAGACTTATTTTGGTTATGGCTAATTGGAGTTCTAGATGCCTCATACATCAGACTCTTTTCCCATGCTCTGAGAAATTTTCTGCAATTACTTCTGTAATTAGTCTTTTTATGTCATTTTTTTGACTCCTGATTTTTCACTGACACTTATAAGTCTTATATTGTTTTTCTTTGCATGGTCTTTCAGCTGTTGAATTGTTATTTCCTTGTTTCTTGTTATTTTTAGGAGATCTTTCCTTTTTTAATCATTAGCTGCAATGCTGTCCTCAAGGTCTGAAAGTCTATCTTCAGTTTTGTTCAAGAAGTTTTGCTAGCTTTCAATTCAAATTTTAATTTCCTGGATATCTCTTTGAATCTGTTTCATATATTCTAATTCTTCTTTTAAAATTAATTTTATTGAGAAACAAATAGCAACGAGACAGTTTCAAAATCAATCAGTAGGACAGTTTCAATAATTGATACATTATATATTGTTGTCTTTGTAGTGGTTATTCATAGTACAAGATGCAGACATGATATCCTGTCCAAACACTATTAGTACAAATCTTTCTTCCCATTGAATTAAGAGAAAGTAGCTGTATATCTATCCTAACTTTCTTTCTTTGTTTTTTCTTTTTCTTTTTTTTGCAGAACCAGTGATTGAACTCAGGCTCTTGCGCATACCAGGGAAGTGCTTATTTTAGTGAGCCATCTCCCTGGCCCACTATTTTGTATATAAACATACAAAATGGTCCTTTATCTGTATCCCCCTTTTTTGTTTAGTTTTGTCAGAAATGGGTATTTCATTGCCATTTAAATATTGTAGGTAGGGGGTGGTGAATGAAAGCAAGAGACAGGAAAAAGGGGGTGGTGAATGAAAGCAAGAGACAGGAAAAGGAATATTGTGGGACTGTTCTGCTTCAAGGTTGTATATGGTGAGATTTTTGGGCTTATGTGCAAACATGAGAAGCATAGAATTCTTTATCCTATTT
>NW_004524724.1:5212740-5216670 GCF_000260255.1 Octodon degus
ATAAATAAATATTGTAGGTGCATGAATTCAGCAAAATAATCCAATATAATCCAGTAGTCCATAATAGTAGCGGGTTATCCATAGGACTTGCAGTGTTCATGTATTCTAATTCTTTTCTGTATTTTTCATTCAAGGTTTCCATCACTTTGCTGTGCTCCTCTATTTTGTTTATCTATGTCTTCTTTAGATATGCTGAGCGATTCTTTCATTTTAGTTGTCATTTTGTTTTTACCTGAGAGATTATTTGTGATCTAATTTCTCCTATAATTTGATGGAGTTGTTCCTTTACTTCATTTGTTATCATTTCAGAAATTTCAGGTGTGTGACTTCCAAGTTCTTCTATATAGATGTCTCCTGGACTTATTCTACATGGGCTGGAAGTCTGAGATTGCATTTTGCTCCTTTGTTTTGAAATTTTCCTGGGTTCCTCTGGATAAGTCAGTTGCCATGTGTTGGGCACTTCCAGTGCTTGCTGCCTCATCCAAATTGGAGTGTGGGTCAGCTACCAGGTTTCCTTCAGATGGAGGCTCCCTTGATGGTAGAGGAGCAGTGCGGAGTCTCTTCCCATCCGCCTCACTCACTGAGCTCCTGAGGCTCACTGAGGCTCGCCTTCCCTTCCATGGTGGTGGTGGTGGAGGAGGAATGATGGACGGGGTTTCTCCCCTCTCACATATCCCACAGTACATTATAGTTAGAAAAATATGTTTCTGGTAACCAGAACCAGCATACAAGTTCTGTGTCTACTCCAGGTCATATCATTGGTCAGCATAGCTATTGAATGCAGCAGTGTTTCTATCATGTGACTACGTACACATGAAGCTTACACATGGGAAAGAGTGCAGTTTATGTGAGTGTGGCTAAGTGGCTCACATACTGCATGTAGGGAACTTTAATTTAGTATAAAATATAGTGAAAAGCCATAAATTATTACCTAATGGCACATAATAAATTATGATAACAGTTAATTTATGTGAGTAAAGAAAAGGTGTGTAAATGTAATAGGTCTTTCTTTCTTTCTTTCTTTTTTTTTTTTTTTTACAAGGTCTTACTATGTAGTTCAGGCTGGCCTTGAACTCACTATGTACTCCAGGCTGGTCTCAAACTCACAGTGATCCTCCTGCCTCAGCCTCATGCATGCTGGGATTGCAGGTGTGTGCAATAGTATTTTTAAAAATGTTACATGTATTTACAAAATGTTACATATATTGCAAACAGCAGATTCAGTAAAATATGAGATAACATTGTAAGAGTAATGAACTGCTGTTGTAGCATTAATATTTGGATATATTTGAATCTGTTGTGTTAGAATTGAGTAACTTGTTACAATATGATTTTCCTTTTGGCCAGTGTTGCTCCCCAAAATGTGTGCCCACTGAGGCAGATTGTGTGCCCCCTCCAGCTCTGCTATGTCACGGTGGATCCCAGCCTGCTGCTGTAATTGACTTCTGCAGGCCAGTAAAACAGCTGTTGTCTGGGCGACCCTGATTTGCAGATCTTACAGCCTGGGTCCATTGCCGCAGTTGTTCCTGTCACTAGTACCAGAAATGAAGGCATTCCAGGGAAGGCAGAACCCACAGTAGAAGTTTAGCAGGATGGGGCCAGAAAACTCTGGAAATACCATGATCTTCAACGATAAAAATTTCAACTTTACTTGTATGTTGGTCCTTGTCTTGACTTCTGTGCTTTTCCCTAAGATAGAAAAAATGTTGACCAAATTTCACTTTAACTGAACTCCAAATGATTTAGTTTCAATAAGTGGCTAGATGAGTGGAATTTATCACCCTACAACTTAATTATCTTGGACTTTGGTGGAGCAGGAATTCAACCTGCAATGTCATGCAAGGATTAATCAGCCACCAGGCTTTGAGTCTTTGTGACTCTAAGGTTCTTCAGAGCAATAAAGATAAAATAGATGCCTCTGTGTCAGGACATGACAGATAAGGAATTGTGCAGGGTGTCTTAAACACAAACAAAAGCCAGGATCTATGAAGAAATTCATATTTAAATCACAGTGAGAAAGAGGGGCAGAGATTCTCTTTTTGATTTGAAAGAAATTACTAGCAAGATCTAACCATCAAAGATGGAATAAAACGTAAAGAGGCAGAGCTGACAAAAATGCTTCAAATTTTAGTAATTTTCTTTCTGAATTCAGTTCAGAATATTTCTTAGCTATTTCAATTCTTAAAATGTAGCATACTGTCCCAGAATCCACAAGGAAACTTTTTTTGTATTTAAATGTGTATTTTTTCAGTTTCTATTTTGTTAAACAGGACTATGAGACAGTCTTATCTTTTAATAGAATAATGAATGTATTTTGTAAATCTGATTTGTGTGATCCATGGAATTTGTAGGGGAAGACAAAGAAAAATTATAGATTTCAAAAGTATCTATTTCTGTCTTTGTTCTTGTTACTTGTTTTTAGTTTTTTTTTTTCCTCTTTAAAATAAAGTATTTTCAAAGAAAATAAATATTTGCTCTGAAAAAATATATATGGTATAGCTATGTAAATCTCAGGGTGATGGGGAGAAAAGCTTATTTAAATAGGGGAATAATAAATGTATACTTTCTCATGAAGGCTGAAAATGAAAACAAAAGTAACAAAGGTAGTAGTCGCCATGGAGCAAGACAGAGCTGGAACATGGGCTCAGTCTGGTCTTTCTTGCAAACGTGCAGATGTGAAGGATGGAAGTGGCGACTGGGGGTGTGAGATGGGGTGTGGGTGTGGGAGGTGAGTCTGAGTAGCACACCTGCACACCCCACCACCCACCAGCCACACCTGTGCCCCAAGAAGCCTTCTTACAGCTCTGCTTTGAGGTATCTTTTTTTTTTTTTAATTTTAAAGTAATTTTATTGTAAAACCATAGGAAAAATACATCAGAGTAAAAGGAAGATAATTAAAATGACTTACAACTTCCCTTACCATAGATGGCCATGCTACATGTTTTGGTATATCCTCCTGAAGACTAAAATCCTTTAAAGCAATTTAGATTTCTAAGTTTTTTACTGCCTGCATTTTTTGACCTGGAAACATTCTGAGTGAATACTTGTGATTCTTTCATCTTACAGAAATTAGAATTATTAGAATTCAGAGAAACACGATGGCTTAAGAAAGCTAGTTTTTGGAGCCAGAGATGTAGCTTAGTGGTAGAGCACTTATCTAGCATGTCTGAGGTCCTGGATTTGATTCCCAGCACCACCACCAAAAAGAGGTCATTTTTTATAAAAGAAATTTCCTATTAATTATAACATCTTACAGCATATTTATGCTTTCTTCCATACTGTCACATATAATTTCACCCACTTCCTTTTTTAAAACTTAATTTAATTTTATTAAGAAACAAATATCAATGAGACAGTTTCAAAGGTGATTAATAGGACAGTTTCAATAATTAATACCTTGTACATTGTTATATTCTTAGTGGTTATCCATAGTACAAGAAGCAGATATGATATCCTGATTTGTCTTATATACTCGGGTGCTCCTGTGTTTGGTGCATACATATTTATGAGTGTTACCTCTTTCTCTTGAATTTTTCCCCTAACCAATATATAGTGACCTTCTTTATTTCATTTGATCATTCTTGGTTTGTAGTTAAGACTGTCTGAGACAGGATTTGTAATGCCTCCTGCCTTGTCTTTATTGTCCAGAATTGCCTTTGTTATTCTAGGTCTTTTCCAGTTCCAGATAAATTTTAGGAATGATTTCTTTATGTCTGTGAAATATGTCGGTGGTAGCCTGATAGGGATTGCATTAAATCTGTACAGCAATTTTGGGAGTATGACCATCTTCACAATGTTGGTTCTTCCTATCCAGGAGCATGGAATATCTTTCCATTTTCTGAAATCCTCTACGATCTCTTTTTTCAGAGTACTGTAATTTTCATTGAAAAGATCTTTGACTTCTTTAGTTAGGTTAATTCCAAGGTATTT
>NW_004524724.1:5218140-5239467 GCF_000260255.1 Octodon degus
TGCTCAAGGAGATTATGGGGCCAAAGAGGAAAGTGATCGATGATGTAGAGTGTGCCTAAGGAGAGTCACATGGAGAGAAAACATTCTCTCAGGCTTTCAGAGGACTTGAAGTCCTCTGCTCCATGCTCATTGGCCAAGCCATGGCCGTGACTCATCCTCATGTGTGACACTGACAAAGGTTCTACAGTCTGAGGTACAGGATCTCAGGAGAAATTCTGAGGGGATTTCACTGACCTTATCAGGCCCAAAAGCTACAACTCTTGTTGCATAGGTCCTGCTTTACCTTGGTCTTAACCATCCAGCCGAAAAGTATAAAAACGAAATATAAGAAGTAAAGCCACGCTGTTATGTTGAGCTGTAGGGGACTCAGGTCAATAATTTCTGACATTGCCAGTCAGGTGGAAGACCGAATACCATTATGGGCTACTGGACTCTTTTAGAATATTTTGCTGAGTTTATACACCTATAATATTCAAATAATGGAACTTAACCAAAAAAAGGGTATACAGATGAATGTCCATTTTGTATCTCTGTATTCAAAGTGGTTAAGATAGATATGTAGTTACATTCTCTTAATGAATAGAATGATTTGTTCTGATGGTGTTTGTAAATAGCATATCATGTCCACATCTTATACAGCAATTAACCACTGGGAAGAATGTATGCAATGTGTTGATTATTGAAACTGTCCTACCAATTTGATTTGAAACTGTCTCATTGCTATTTGTTTATCAATAAAATTATGGAAAAAATACAAAATAAAAAATAAAATCATGCAAGAGTTATATACAAAAAATTTAACTATCAAAAATATGAAATAAAACTTTAAAAGGAAGAATAAAAAAAAAAAAGACTGTCTGAGAAAAGGATAGCTACCACTTCTTTTTTCTGAGGTGCTGGGGTGTGTAGTTTTTTTTTTTTTTTTACATCCTTTGACTTTCAGCCTATGAATTTATGAGCTAAGTGTGTTTCTTGTATACAGCATATTGTTGGATTTTGTTTCCTAATCCACTGTGCCAGTCTATTTAATTAGTGAACTGAGTCCATTTACATTGATGGTTATAAATGAGATGTATTGACTTACGATTGACATGTTATTTACCTGCTGTTGTTTAGTCCTTTTTGTCCCGTGTTTAATTGTTTGCCCTATTTAGTGGGTTCCTTCTGTTCTCATTGGTGGAGTTCTGATCATTTTGGTCCCTCTCTAGAACATCTTTCAGTAGTCTGTGTAAGGTTTGCTTTGTCATCATGAAATTCTTTAGTTGTTCTTTGTCATGGAAGTATTTCACTTATCCATCAAACTTGCAAGAGAGTTTTGTAGGGTATAGTAGTCTGGGCTGTAATTTGTTTTTGTAGAGGACTTGAAGTCCTCTGCTCCATGCTCTTCTTGACTTCATGGTTTGTGAAGAGAAATCGGCTGTAATTTTGATGAATTTTCCTTTGCATGTGATCTGCTACTTTTCTCTTGTTGCTTTCACTATGTTATTCTTGTGCTGGATTTCTGGGATCTTAACTATTATATGTCTTGGTCTGTTTTTATTTTTATTTTTTTATTTTTTTATTTTTTATTTATTTATTTTTTTTATTTATTTGAGAGAGAGAGAGAGAGTGTGTGGTGTGTGTGTGTGGCCAGCTCAGCCCACCAGGGGGCGGGGCTGGCTGGCATGTGGTGCTGGGGGATTGAACCGCGGTCCCTGATGCTTTGCCAAGCTTGTTCTAAGTAGGTGCCTTAGACCACTGAGCCATCTCTCCAGCCCCATTGGTCTGTTTTTAATTGGGTTGAAGTTATTTGGTGTTTTGTATGCTTCATTTATCTGAATGTGAGATTGTTTCCTCATATTTGGGAAGTTTTCTGTTATTACTTCTGCCCATATTCTGTTTATATCATTTGTATTGATTCCTTCTTTCTCATTGATGCTTATTAGTCTCACAGTGTTCCTCTTTGCATTGTCTTGCAGGTGATGAATTATTTTTTCCTGAATCCTAGTTGTTTTTGAGAGATCTTTTCTTACCTTTCACTAGCTGCGACAGCATCTTCAAGATCTGAAACTCTATCTTTGCTTTCACTCAGACATTTTTGCAGACTTATGATTGAGATTTTAAGTTCCTCTACATCTTTTTGACTCTGCTTCAGGTGATCTATCTCTTTCCTGTATTGCTCATTCAAGGAATCCATCATTTTTTAAATCTCCTGTATTTTTTTTTATCATTGTCTTTAGAAGCAGTTATTAATTCTTTTATTGTAGAGTATTTTTCAGATTGGGTTTCTTCCCTATGTTTCTGTATTTGATTGTTTACTTCAGATGCTATGAATTCAGAGATTTCTTTTTTTATTTCAGAAATTAATTCTGCTCTGAGTTCCTCTATACCTTTGTGGTGTTGCTTTTTTTTTTTTTTTTTCTGACGCTATTAACTCATACATTTCAGCTGAGCTAGTGTCCACTGCACTTGTTTTGGGTGGGCATTGGGTTTCCTCCTTATGTTTCTGTATTTGAGTCTTTAGTTCAGATGCTATGAATTCAGAGATTTATTTTTTTATTCCAGAAATTAATTCTGCTCTGAGTTCCTCTATACCATTCTATTATTTCTTTGCTTCCGACGCTATTAATTCATACATTTCATCTGAGCTAGTCTCCTCTGCACATGTTCTGGGTGGGCTTGAGGCCTGAGATTGTATTTTGCTCATTGTCTTTATCATTTCGTATAGCACCAACCTGTGACCTTTGGTGTAGAGCTTTGGTGCAGTTATAACCTTATCACCTAATGAAATTCAGGTACCGATATACCAAGTTCTAGTTCATGCAGTTGTGCCTGGCTTGGGTCTGGCTACTGTGCTCAGCTCCTTCCTGCTGCTGCCCTTGGAGGTGAGCCTGCTATGTCCCTTTGGCAAGATATTCTGTTCCTGGATTGGCTGCGTGGTTTTCACTCTAGTCTTACTGCAGGGACTTCAGCTGCAGAGTTTCACTCCAGGCCTGTATGCCACGCCTGGGCTGGGTCTGGAGGGGTATGGGGGTGCAGGAGAGTGCAGAAGCTCTCCCACACACTCACCAGGCCTGGGGTTTGGCGGGTCTGCAGGAAGAAGGTGGAACGACCAAGGTGGAAGTTCTCACTCACAGGGCGGGCTGTACTGGCTCTGGAGGGGTGGAAGAGGTCTGGAGAATGCAGGGAAAGGCGTCTCTCACGAAGTGGGCCTGGGCTTGGTCCGGTGGGTGCAGGACAGAGCAGAAGCTCTCCCACACACTCGCAGGGCCTGGAGTTGGTCAAATATGGAGCAGTCCCAAGGTGTGGTGGAAGGTCTCACTCACAGGGCAGGCTATGCTGGCTCTGGATGGATGGGGGGCGGAGGGGTCCGGAGAATGTGGGGAAAGGTCTCTCTCATGTGGCAGGTACAGGACAGAGCAGAAGCTCTCCCACACACCTGAGGTCTCTGTCTTAAGAAAAGAGAGAAATGGTTGATATATTTTCTTCCCAAAGCCTCAGGTGCTAAACTAACAGGACAGCTCTTTTACTTCTTGGTCTCTGCTTAGGCTGTTTCTAAGGAAGGTCCAGTGGTTCTCAACACAAATGCCAAAGGACAGGGGCCGGGTCTTCCACAGCTGTGGTGGGAAGTTAGATATCTATGCACAGAAGAATGCAGTGGACCTTTCCCATACCATATTAAAAGAAATTAGTTCAAAATGGATTAAAGACTTAAAGGTAGGACATGAAACTTTAAGATTACTAGAGGAACATGGAGGGGAAAACCACACAACATTGGCCTGGTCAATGAATTTTTTGGATTTGACCCCCAAAGTGCAGGAAGCAAAAGCAAAAACAGCCAAATAGGACTGCATCAAACTAACAGGTCTGTGAAGAAAAGGTGCGATTAACAGTGTAAGAGACAAACTCTGGGGTGTGGGAAAGTGAGGAACGCAAGGAACTTCATTGTAAGGAAACAAAAACCCTGATTAAAAATGGAAAGAACCTAAATAGAAACTTTTACAAATGGACAACAGGTGTGAGAAGAAATGCTGCTCATCACCAATCACTAGGGAAGCTGGAGTGAAAACCTCAGCGGGTTACTACCTGTGCCTATCAGGATGACTGTGATCACAAGATAGAGACACAGCTCCTGCAGATGGGAAGGCGAGCAAGAGTTGGAGGGTGTGGAGAATGGAGACAAGAACAGAGAATGAAGATGTGCTCTGTCCATGCACCAACCCCCATGATAAGTGTAGTCATGATGTGCTGCAAACACGGACTAATCGAAACAAAAAGGTGCAAGATAAAAATTGTTGGTGAGTAAGTGGAGGCAAGGGGTCCTTGTACACTCTTGGCACGTATGTCCATCAGCACAGCTGTAATGGGAAACAGTATGGAGGGGCCTCAAAAATCTAGAACTAGAATTGCAGCGCTGCCTCTGGGTATCCACACAAGAGTATTGAAGTCTGCATCTGCAGCCCGTGTTCACTAGAGCCAGGTGATGGGTCCATCTCAGTGTCCATGGACAGATAATGGCTGTGAAGCACAGATCATTTGTAAACAACAGCATACCAGGTAGCCTTTAAATAGAGGCAGTCCTGCCACGTGTGGGTGGAGTTGGAGAACAACACGCTTGACATGAGTGGACACAAAAAGGCATACCCTGCACCTCACACTTCTCTGTGGAACCTGAGACAATCAAACTTGAATGCAGAGTGCAGAGCAGGGGGTACAGGGGCTGAGGAGGGGCTTGGAGAGATGGGAATCAGAGGGTACAAAGCCTCAATGGGACCCAGGCAGGGATTTTTTTCTGAACTCTGTGGTGCACCATGGTAGATACACTTAGTATTATACTGTGCATTTAAACATTGCTGAGAGGGGGGCTGGCCAAATAGTTCAGCAGATTAATAAGCCTGTTTAGGAAGTCAGAGACTGGGGGTTCAAATCCCAGGCCTGCTGTCCAGCGCCCCCTTGGGGGGCATGCTGAGATGATACACACCTGTAATCTCAGTACTTGGGAGGCTGAAAAACAGGAGGATCACTACGAGACTGATATGTGTAGTGAGACGCTGTAGACCTTGTACTAAATGCAAAAAAAAAAATTGCTGAGAGTAAATTTCATCACAAAAGATAAGCATGTGAGATGATAGATATGTTAATTAGTAAGATTTAATAATTCCATGTCAAATTCATCATCAAAATATAACTTTGTACGTCACAAGTACATACAATTATCAACTTACAGTAACATTTAAAAAATAACCAAGACTCATATATGTTGCTACTATGAATACGGTAATTTTAAAAACAACTGAGCAGTCTCTTAAATATAGTTAAATACACACTTACCATGGGAGAGTCCCATGTTTTTGTCCAAGCGAGGTAATAACTTGGATGTGTGTAGTGGTGCACACCTGTATTTCCAGCACGCATTAGGCTGAGGCAGGAGGATTGTTGCATGTTTGAGACTAGCCTGGGCTACAAAGTGAGCTCAAGGCCAGCCTGAGCTGCATAGCGAGACCCTATCTCAGAAAAAAGAAGAAAGAAAGAGAAAGAAAGAATATCAAGTCACGTGGAAGACTATAGGCAAATGTTTGGGGTAGCTTTGTTAATAATTGTCCCATGCTGGAATTAACCCACTGGCCAATGGATGAGAAAAGCTGAGGGACACCCATGAAATGAAAAGGATAAACCATGGATGCATCCACAACAAACGACTGTTCTATCACAGTGTTGCTGAGCCTGCTTTGATCTTGAACTCTATGTTTAGCATCAAGATGTGATCCGTATATTGGCCAATACCCCACAGTCTGAATCTATTCATTATATACAAGTGTATACTAAGAAAAAATTTAAGTAGAAAGCAAATTTGCATGTCAATTAAAAATCTGAGTGGGTGAATGTCTATAACCCCAGCACAGAGGGAAGCCAAGGCAGAGTTAGAAGCTTGAGTATCATCTGGGAAATTTAGCAAGACCTTGTCTCAAAAATAAATACAGTAAGTAAAATAAAGTGAAATGAAATAAAATAGACAGAAAGGGTTGAGGACTTAGGCAGAGTGCAAAAACCAAAATAAAACACTGAAAAATGCAAAAAGAACCCTGGCTAACTGCTTGGCCTTGCTCCGGACCAGCCAAGCAACCATGTGGCTGGGGCTCTGGGGCTACACTGACTTCTACTTCCTGCCCCCTCCTGGGCTCCTTCTTGTGGTGACTGCAGTCATGGTCATGGAGCCAGGTGGCCAGATCGCAGTCAGTGCCTCATACTTGGAGCTCCCCATGCTGCTGCTCTCTGGGACAGCAAGTGGCATCTCCCCGCTCCTTCTTGGGAACTGCTCCAGTTGGTGCTGACTGGAAGTGCCTGCTGGCTGACACTGCCTGGGGAAAGGAAGGTACCTGTTTGCAGCTTTTCTTTTCTTCCTTCATACTGGGGACTGCACTATACTGGGGATCGCATCCTCAGGCCCTTTTTACTATAAACAGTGTAGTGCCAAGTTTTCACACTGCCCTGGCTGGCCCCAGAATTGCTGCCCTCCTGCCCAGTGGATCACAGGTGCACATCGCCATGCCTGACTCTTGAACACCACCCCCTTCCTCCACCTGAGAGATGTTTGGAGCTTTCAGTGTTTACCTTGCTTCTCCGAAGACTAGAAACCAGTCCCCAGAGCCTTTTTTCCTCCCACCCACCTGTGGTGCCCGTAGCTTGGCACCACACTGGGTACCATGCCTCTCAGGGATGCTCTCCTTCCCGATTCAGTCCCCTCTTCACTCAGTCCTGTGGCTCTGCAGTTCACTCCGCTGCTCAGTGCTGTGCCCCGTCTTGTGTCCAGGCTCTGTTTTCTGGGGAGTTGGGCTAAAAGCACAGCTCACCTGATCCCTGTGTTCCCCACTTAGACCCTTTGTGCTTTAGATCCTCTCCCAGCCGATTCTTCTCTAGGACTCTATCATTTTGATCTCTATGAATTGTTGACTTAGGTACTCATCTGACCTCTCACTGCTCTCCCTGTTAATTTTCTCTTAGGCTGGCAGAGCAGGAGCCTGGTGTGTGTTTCAGAGTCAGGAGCAGCTCCAAGCAGAGGAGGCCTTTAGGAAACGCTTTGTAGTGTGTGAATAAATTCTTCCTGTGTGTGGTCTCACTAGCCTACCATCTGTACCCTCAGTTACTTCTTTGATGAGAACTTGCCATTCAGTGCCACAGCAGACCAGTGGGTTGTAGGGCACTGTACCAGCAAAGGGGACCCTGGAAGTGGAGGTTCTGACGGGCATGCAAGGCCTAGTGTCTCCATATGGCCAGCTTCAAAAGACACAATGTTAAAAAGCATTGAGAAGGGCAGGCCCAACAGTCAGGCACAGTATTTAACCCTTCACATTAGGCCAGAATTTTTAATGATACCCCACAGACAGGCAAAAAACAGAAATACAGATAATGTATTTGGCAACAAAATTAAGAACTTCTGTGTTTCAAAAGAAAATGAAGAGGTGGGCATGGTGGTGCCCATGCACCACCATGTAATCCCAGCACTCAGGAAGCTGAGGCAGGAGGATCACTAAGTTTGAGGCCAGCAGGGGCTGCACAGTGAGACCCTGTCTCAAAAGACAAAAAGAAAAAAGATAACTCAGGAATGGAGAGACTACTGATAAATCAGACATATGGTAAGGAACTCACATGTGAAATATGTGAAGAACCCATACACATAGGTAAAGAATCAAAACCCCAACTAGGAATGGGTGAAGGATCTGACCAAGTATCTCTCTTAGGAAGACACAGATATGGCCAAGCCCATGAAAAGATGGTCAGCATCATTAGTCACTAGCAAAATGCTCATCAGATCCTCAGTAACATACCACTTCACACCTCTATAATGGTATGATTTTATTTTATCCATTTTTGCAACATTGTTTGCAGTGTGTTTTTTCTTAATTTTTATTTGTATTAGTCCACAGTGATTATATTCATCATGGGGAGTGCGTGCGTGTACACAACACATCTTTATTCTTTTTACATTCCTTTCCCTGTGCCTCCTCTGGGGTGTAACTTTATTATTATTTTTAAAAATTTATTTATTTATTTATTTGGTACAGGGTCTTGTTATGCAGCTGAGACTCGTAATGATCCTCCTGTCTCAGCCTTCCCGGTGCTGAAATTACAAGTGTGCACCACCACTCTGTTTTGTTTTTGGTTTTTTATGGAACCGGGGATTGAACTCAGGCCCTCATGCTTGCCAGGCAAGCACTTATTCCACTGAACCACTCCAGGTTTTGGTGGCTGGCTTGGTGCACCAGGGGTTCTGGGTCTGGCTCAGCATGCGGTACCAAGGATTGAAGCCAGGTCCTTGCTTAGACCACCGAGCTATCTCCCCAAACCTGGGTTGTAACTTTAAAATGAAGACAGTTAACAAGTGTTGGTGGAAAGGTGAAGAAATTCGACCCCTGCTTTGCTGGTGGGAATGTGCAAGGGGCAGCTCCTTCAGAGGACAGCGTGACAGGTCCTCAGCAGATTCCACATGGTGTTACTACATGGCCTGGAAGCTTCACTCCTAATGGGGTGCAAACCCCAGAGGAATGGAAGCAAACATCGACTCAGGAACTTATATGGGAGTGTGCACAGCAGCACTGTGCATAGCAGCCAGGAAGTGCAAACACTCCAGTGTTCATCAACCCATGAAGAGGTAAGCAAAATATAATACGTCCATGCAATGGAACATTATCAGTTTGTGGAGGGACTGATTTATGTGACAGCATGGAAGAGCCTTGAGAACAAGATTCTAGGGGAGAGAGGCCTAATCGCATGACTTTTATATGAAAGGTGCAGAACAGGATGTTGTGCATGCACAGAAAATAGATTCAAGGTTCCTAGGGGCCAGTAGTTGGGAGCTAAGAAGGAGAATGATGATAGGGATGAGGTTTCTTTTCAGGATGATAAAAATCAGTAGTGGTGTTGGCTTCACAATTCTGTGCATGCACTAAAAATATTGAAATGCATGCTTTAAGCAACCAAATGGAGTTTCCCTTTGCTTAGCGGCTCCATTCTCAGACCTCCGCAGAGGCCTGGACTCTTGGTTGGCTCTGAGCACCTGTGTGCTGTTTCCTTCTGCATGCTCTGCTGTGTTGCCATGGTGCCAGAGTCACCTGCCCTTCCATGTTTTCTGCCTAAGTGTCTCCTTTACATTACTACTACTACTACTACTACTACTACTACTACTACTACTACTTTTTTTTTTTTTTTCCTACTGGGGATTGAACTCAGGCCCTTGTGCTGCCAGGCAGGCACTTATGCCACTGAGCTATCTCTTAGGCCTACATTGCTCCTCTTGTTTTGGGGGACTATTATGCAAAATAATAATTGACACAAGTACTGTGGCACCACCTCAGTTGCCCTGTAACTGAGAAAGCTAGTGGGTGGGTAATATATACCATGTGGATACATAGGACTAAAGAATGATGGTGGCCTGGGGGAGGCAGCATGCTGGTAGGGCATTTTACCACATGACTCAGGTTTAGAACCTAGGAACTGCTTATTTCTAGAACTTTCCACTTAGTGTTTCTGACTGGGTTGACTGACTAACATTGCAGAAAGCAAAGCTTTAGTTATGAGGGGAGGGGAGGCCATGTGAACTGCATCTCAGAAAAGCAATTCTTAAAAAGTAGAACACTAGGGCAAAATTACAGAGATAATGAAGTGGGTTTTAAGTCATTTCTGTTTGAAGAATCCCACCCCAAGCATGGTGACCTTCCTGCTACACTGACCCCTCCCTAGACTTTCTGATGAGCAGTTGACAACCAGGGGACACTTGGTGGCCTACAAGCCCTTCCTTCTTGGCTTGGAGAGTATGAGAAATTTTTAAAAAATTAGCCACTATTTAAAAATGAGAAGGGTTCACAATAAGTGTGGGTTTCTGGCTTCTCTGGCCAAAGAACATTTCAAACCCAAATAAAATTTAAAAACTCAGATTTGATGGACCCAGCAGACCTACATTTTTCACATGGAAAAGTTAGGCTGCACTCTTTGGGTTCCAGTGCCATCTGAGTTTGTTTTTAGTTGCTATAACAGCACACTTGAGGCTGAGTCATTTATAAAGAAAATAGGTTTATTTTGGCTGCCAGCTGTGGATGCTGGCAATACTGAGACCTGGCAGCTGCAGCCTACAAGGGCCAAGTGCTGACTCAGTGAGTGGCGGGAGAAACAGCCAGCCTGGTGGTGCCAGGGAAAGAGACCCATGGGAATAGCTCAGCTTCATAACCTGACCTTTGAGCATAGGCATGTGCTGCCACTATGCCCAGGGTCATTTCTTTTATCCCCAATGATGCTGGAGTTTGCAACATCTGCTTAGACTTTTCCCTGCTTCCAAAGGCCCTGGATCCAGTTCTGTACCCCAACTCAGCTGGAGGATTGGCTGGTCCTGTGGTCTCCATGGGCCGTTCAGAACCTCCTGAGGCCCAGGTAGAAAATATCCACAGAAAGCTGCACACACAGCACATCAAAAAGTAAGGAAGAGCCCAGCTCCCCAGGTGGGCCCCAGTGTGGCCTGCAGCCAAGCCCTGGACTACAAGGCTGCTGCTCCAATTCAAGCAGGGCTTTCAGGGTCTGGTTATGGTTTCCCAGCCTGTTAGAAAACTGGTCTTCTTAGGGCAGACCAAGTAGCTCAGCGGATTAAAGCACCTGCAAGCAGGTGCAGGGGCCGGGGGTTTGATCTCCTGGCCTGCCGTGCTGGTCCCGCCCCCCAGGGGCACCCCGAGATAGAGATTGAGACTGGGCGTAGTGGCGCATACCTGTAATCCCAGCTCTTGGGAGGCTGTAAACAGGAGAATCACTAAGAGTCCGATCTAGTAGTGAGACCCTGAACACCCTGTAGACCCTTCCCTAAAATACAAAAAAAAAAAAAAAAGAGAAAGAAAATAGGTCTTTTAATTGACAGCTACCAGCAGAACAAGGGAAGGAGAATTTGGATTAGATGAAACTTTGATTTGATGCTCAAATTATTGTGGGTGCCTGTTTGGTTCTGAATGTAACTGTCATTTTTGTCACCAATCATATCAGAAGGTCACAATCACTCTAACTAGTGGGGCCCAGGTCATGGTGCCATGGCAGTGGTGTAATTATTTTTAACCAGCAAGGTTTTTAACTGAGGAAGATGGGCTGCTCCTAAGACCTCTCTGGGCTCTGAAATGTCACAGGACTGACAAGGGCAAGAAGTTAGAGCAGCCTTTTCAGAGGTCAGGACAGGCAGCCAGCAGGTCAGGAATGCAAGTCTGTGGCCAGCAGGCCCTCGAAAGGAGGGACAGGCATTTGCTTCTCCTTGTCTTCAGCTAGCTTGGGCAGTTGAGCACATTCTGTAATGGACAGTGGAGCAAGAGGACTCCCAGATGTCATCCTGTTTTATTCTTAAAGCCACCCGTATAAACTCTCAGAGGCTCTGGGTAGAGGAACTACAGCAAGACAGGTGAGCCCACCCAACCCCCCCTTTTGAGCTCCTCTGCACTTGGCAGGGACCCCAAGGACATGGAAAGAGATGCTCTAGGTTGACAGAAGCCACCCTACTAGGGGACTGACACAGTGGAGGATGCCGCGGAACACGTCCCTGTATCCTGGCTAGAGGCCCTAGCATAGGTGAAGAGGCGGCAGTGCACCTTGCCTCCCAGGTGCATGGCTGGGAGGCCAGGAGCAAGGTGGAGGAGGGCGGTCCGAGGTTCAGCCACAGTGGTGGTGGGGGGAGTTAGAGGGCCACCGAAGCTGCTGCTGCGGCTGCCCCGCCCCTTGCATCCCTTGCTCTACAGGCCCGCGTGCGGCTCCCTGGAAGCGGCTGGGCGGGCGGGTGAGCGTGCTGTCCTGGAGGCGGGCGGAGGACAGCGACACGGACAAGGGAGCTTGCGGTGAGTGGAGCGGTGGCCGCGCTCGTGTGTGCGGGTGGCCTGAAGCATCCTGGGCCTCTGCAGCCCCTCGGGATGCAGATTTCGCTGGGTGCTTCCCTCGCCGGCTGCCGGGAGCCGGGACACGCGTTGCAGAGGGGGTGCGGCCCTGAGCGGGGATCACAGGGAGGGACCACTGGGCTCGCGTTTGAGGTGTGCGCCCCGTGTCTTCAGCTGGAGGCGCCAGTGCCCTGTACTGCGAGCCGGGACAGGAGGCGCGGGAAGCAAAGGAGGCTGTGGATGTGGGCACAACTTTGTGCTCAAGGACAGCGGGGAAGGGCGCTGTCCCTGTGCCGCTGAGCAGCCTGTGTACCCCGCCCAGATAGAGGTGTTGGGGGCGTCCTGCTCCACATTGGCACAGCTCCACCCATGGGAAGGAGGAGAGGCCCGGGCAGTCCTCTAGTGCCTATAGGGCGATGCTGGGTGACAGGGGTGCGGGAGCCATGCACAGACTTGGGCCTCAGAGAACAAGGCTGGAGAAGCTGGGCTGTAATGGCCAGATACCCACTGGAACCCAGGAAGTGGCCCTGGAGCCTCTGGGGTCTCACATTTCATTCTAAGGACCCTGTCTGCACCTGCAGTGGGAGTAGGCGGTTCCTCAGCAGCCTGCTTGCTGGGCTGAAGCCCTGGGGCCTCCTTAACCTTTTTTGTTTCCTGGCTGTGCCTGAGGTTGCTGATGGTCATAGCCGGGCTGTGGGCAGATGACCCCTGAACACCTCATGCTTTTCTAGCTATTAGCGGTCTGATTCATGGCCCGGACATTTTTTTTTTTTCTGTGATGCCACAGGCTTTCAAGTTGGGCTTTTCCCAATCTGCTATCCACACTGACCACAAAGTGACACTGAGCGATCTCGTTCTCTGGTCACAGCCAGCAGAGGTTCCCTGTGAATTTCAGGATGGGATCCAGATGCCAGGGTTTCCCACCTCCTTAGCTTCAGCCTCTGATAGGGAGCTGAGTCTCCCCACCTGGAAGGGGAGAGAGGAGGACAAACCATGACGGAAACTTGGGCGAGTGCTAAGGACCCAGTCAAGGGTTGCTGAGAAGAACCGTAGCACATGAAGGTGGGACCTTCTCTGAGGCGATCTTTTTAACTGTGTGGGCCAGATTCACAATGGAGAAAGGCAGTGATCTGAACCCGCTATTTCCTTGCTTCTCTCACAGCCTGGCGGTTGGGTGAGGGGGTTGTGCAGCGAGTCAGGAGGGAAGAAGGCCTGGCTTGGGGCAGCTCCCTGGGAGTGTGGGTGCCGGCTGTCTGGGACTGGCTGGATGAGAGCAGACCCCGAGGCTTCCGTTGCTTCCCAGGATATGCAGCACGTCTTGTGGTCCATTCACAGTGTCCATCAGCAGCAAGGGACTAGGAGGAAGTGGCATAGATTTTGCAATCAGTTTTCAAGGAGATGATTATTTTTTTAAGGATTTGGGTCAGGTGCTTTTTATTGCTGTAACCAGATATTTGAGAACAACCTCAAGGAGGAAAGGTTTAATTTGGCTTCTGATTCCGGGGGTTAGTCCATCTCTTTGGGCACCTTGGGGGGGCAGCAACATAGCACTGCTCAGGTCCCATGGGTCCTCTCATCTGGGTGCTGCCTGGTACTGCTTGGGCTCTGTCACACATGCCATCCCGAAGCAGGAGCTGGGTGCTTCTATAACAGGAAGTCATAACACTGTTGCTAGAAGATGGCCCCCTGGACAGTGGATGCAAAATGCCTCATGTCACTATGGTTCCGTGAGTATCCGTCTCGGATGGATGGTTGTGGGCACAGGCTTAGCAGCGCACAGTTGCCTGCTCCAGGTGTGTGTCTGAGAAGCAGGCAAGTTCTGATTGGGAACCCACAATTCATGCACTGAGGACAATTACCTGTGGTCCATGTCTTTAAAGCCTCTCTGTTCCTAGAAACAGCCAGATAACTTGGAGAAATTTAAATTATTGCCCAGCAAGAGGGCACAAGAGAAGATATTGCCTCCCGCAGCTGGGCTTTTACTTAGTTATTCAGTAAGTGTTTTTGAGCAGTGCCTACATGTGCAACATTGTGTTAGGTTCTTAGGCTGTGCCTTGAAGAACTCAGTTCCCTGTCCCTGAGGAATGGGGGACAGATTGACGAGGGTAAGAGTGTAAGGAATCCTGTGTATGGGGACAGTACCCTTCCATTTTGTTCACTGATGTCTCTCAGGCAAAGAATAAATATTTCTTGAATGTGTTTTAAAATGTGGTTAAATATGCAAAGTATTTCCCACTTGAACCATTTGAGAGTGGAGCTCTGTGGCACTAAGTGCACCACATTCTTATGCGGCCTCCACCTCCACCCAACTCCAGGGCTTCTTCCCCTCCACTGCTGGGCGCCACTCCCACTAACCAGCACTGCCTCCGCCGTCCGGGTCCCTGATGACCACTGTTTCTCCTGCCCTTTCTCTGTGTGTATGCTTATTTCCGATACCTCAGAGTTCAGTCTAACAGGCTTCATCTTTCTTTGACTGCTTTGTTTCCCTTAACACAGTGTCCTTAAGGCTTACCCACGTTGGAGCACATGTCAGGATTCCCTTCTGGTTCAAGGCCGAGGAACATCCTGTGGTGAGTACCTGCCACGCTTTGTCTTGGCAGTGGATACTGGATTGTCTCCAGCTTTTGGCAGCTGTGCACAATGTTGCCAGGAATATGGGTGGATGGATATGTGCTGATATCTGTTTCTGTTTTCAATTCTTTTGGGTTTGCACTAGAAGCGGAGTTGCTTGGTGCTAGGGTAACTCTATAGGTTTCACTTTTGGGTGGTTACCATACCTTTCCAAAGCACCAGGGCTTTACACAGCTACCAGTGCTGTGCAAACGTGCCAGTGTCTCCACATCCCAGGCAATGTTGTTCATTTCTTTTTCTTCTTTTAAGAATAGCAGCCATGTGAATGAAAAGGAAGTCGAGTTGGTTCATGAAGGTGGCGGGATCTGAGTTGTGAAGGGCAGTGGTGGGGTATGAGCTGTGTCCAAGACTGTGGGGAACTGTGCAGTGTTTGTGATTCCTGAGCTCAGAAAGGGTGGGGGTCAGAATGTTGTGGTGGAGGGCTAGGGTGTCATTGTCACTTTCCAGGAAGAACTTGCTTGGTCTCCGCATCTATCCTGTGGGATGCTTTACACTGATCCCCTCACAGTGTGGCGCTGGCTTGGCCAGGACAGTGAATAGGCTCTGGTGTCTCCCAGCCCAGCTTCTCAGACAGGTCACCTGCAGTCACTGAGGATGCTGATGGCGGCAGATGCCTCCCATGTTCTGGGCACTGAAGCCAGCAGTTCTGGTAAAGGATAGGAAGTTGTTGTCCCCTGAGACTTGCAGATTTAGAGTTGCGTGGGGAGGCTGAGGATGTTGGAGTCCTCCAGAAAGGAATGCAGAAGCAGTAGAGGCTTAGGCTTCTGGGCTTTTAGGTAGAGAGACTTCCTGAAGGTCAGTAGCTGGCTGTTTGAAGGCTGGCAAATACTGGAAATAGGGCATTTTCTTTGAATATCTGGCTGATCTAGAGGGTGTTTTCCCTCTAACCTGTGTATTTTGATACTTTAGGAAGACAGCATTCCTGTGTCTAATGCAGGCCTTGGGAACACCATTTGTAGATGCTGAGGACCATCGGCATGACTTTTACCCATGAATTTGCAGTGCTGAGTCCAACGTGGGGGCTGTGGCTATGGGAAGCATAGGCAGGGGAAAGGGAGCTCTCAACTCCCTGGCTAAGCCATGGAGTGGGGCTCACAGGAGAGCCTGACCCAGGACTGTGAATTCCTCTGTTTAGTGGTTACATTGATCATGTATCTTGGAAAGCACCCTAGCCATGTATTATGCGATGGAGAAGCCATTGTAATTAGGGTCTGCTGCTTCCCACAGGAGTCTATCTTGGTTGCTCAACCACTTTTCAACTTAGCTTCAAAGGAGAGAAAAGAAGGAAAGTAGAAAAGTTGCTCTTGATGTCTTTGCATATGCCACTGTGTCTGTCACTGGGGTTCATGCTAACTTTGGTCCTTTGGCCTTGAAGGGCATATCTGCTGTTTAGTGTTGCCAGTGGAAGGTAGTTCTGCTTGCCGTACCATTTGTGGGGCTCAGAGCAAAATGAGAGCATGAGCCCTCTTGTGAAAAACATGAAGTGTTTCAGGACCATTCCAACTGCAAGGGGAGGACAGCAGGTGACCTCTGTGCCCACTGGCCCTCTCCAGCATGGTCTCTAACATGGGAGCAGTGGCTATTTTTGTCTTCTGATTTCTGGCCCCTGGGAGTCCAGTAGGAGATGGGAGAGAAAGGGCAGGAGGAGAATAGGAAGGGAAGGTATCTGTCTGTCCATCTGTCTTTCAAGCTCCTGCTGGCTGTGCCCTGCAGCCTTAGTGATTGTGAGCCAGGGCCACAGCTCCTGCCCCATGCGCTGTCGCTAGGCCTCCCTCTTTGTATCTCAGGCACAGAATCCTGTGCTGACCTTCACTGCCTTCCCTAGCCATGTCTTCCTTTTTTCACAGTTGCTTCTTTTGGAGCAGCAGTCTCTGCAGTGTCCTGCATGGGCTCTAAGTGTCCTGGCAGGTTCAAGTGGCCCAGGCGAGGGTTCAGCCACTCCTAGATCCACTGCAGGGCACAAAGGGTAGTGATGGCTGTTTCTGGAAGGAGGGCAGTCAGGTTGTATTTGTCAGTCAGCTGTGTCTGTCTGCATCACAGTACCTGAGACAATAGCAGCTTAGCAAGAGGAAAGGTTTATTTGGCTCACAGTTTTGGGTGTGTCAGGCTGTGGTCAGCTGCTGTTCGGTTCTGGGGTCTGTGCCAAAGCAGTGTTCTACATGGGACCCGCAAGCAGGAAGCTGCTTCCCTAGGACAGTGGGGGACCCCAGGTCTCCTCTAGAAACATGCCCCAGGACATACTGCAGGCTAGCACCAGTGCTTCACCCCAGTCCAGGCAGTAGATGGGTTTTCCGCACCCACAGGGCCAGGCCTGGAAATTGCAGGTCAGACTTAGGAATTCTGGAGATGACTTCGAGTTGTCTCTTCTGTGAAACAAGAGGGAGCCTAGTTCTAGGGTTGTTTGAAGGTGTTTGTCGGCAGTGCTTTGCGGTGATGCGCATGAGTGGTGCACTCTGTCTCTGCTATTAACCGAGGAACGTGCTACCTTTTCCGTTTCCTTCAGGTGTAGGTCTGTCTGCTCAGCTGCACTATTGCAGGGTTGTTTAGATCACATGTATACGTATCTGTACATTACCACCCTTGGAGCTGGCGCAGCAAATATTTCTCTGCAAACATAAGGAACTCTGTAGTCTACCAGTCACACAGGACATTTTTCAGAGTGAGAAGGCTGTGTTTCCTGATAACTACACCAAAACAGCAGGTACAGATGGTGCTGTCCCAGGCAGTTCAGACAAACAGGGACACTGAGTCACCCTCGTTAAATGGCCCTTAAAGTAATTTTTTTTTTTTTTTTTTTTTTTTTTTGGTGGAACCGGGGATTGAACTCAGGTCCCTGTGCTTGCCAAGCAAGCACTTATTCTACTGAGCCATCTCCCCTGCCCCCCTTAAAGTAATTTTCTAAGTATTATTATTATTTTTTTGAGGCAGGGTCTTGCTATGTATTCAGGCCGGCCTTGAACTCACTATATAGCTCAGGTCAGCTGAGCTGGCCTCCAACTCTCAGTGATCCTCCTGCCTCCGCCTCCCAAGTGCTGGGTTTACAGGTGGGTGTCACCACGCTTGGCCCAAATGTATTTAAAACTTGCTAGCCTACCAGTTTTCATTGTATTGACTGCCTTTGGCTTGTGAGATAGAAACATGACATTTGAAAAATACAGAAAAAACTTGCTTTTGACATGCCTATTTGTTGGCCTGAGTTTGATTTGAGGCAGTGGGCCAGAGCCTCTTGTTCAGGTGGCCAATTCTGTGCAACCTAAAGCACATTTGGTACCTGCTAACTGCCAAGAAAGTGGAAAAGAAGAAGCCGATTGGAACTCCACTGGATGGGTTTATGCAGAGCAAACCTCAGAGGGGTGCTGTGGGCTGAGGCCAGACCCACAGCTTGTGTGCAGCACAGGCCATGGGGTCTTTGCCGGCTGGTGGTGAGAGGGATGGGGCTCTCTGCCAAGAACAAGGCTGGATGGCAGGGCTGGCTGTTCCATTTCAAGAGGTCTTGGATCAAGATGGTGGTGGTTAGGCTCCTTCATTTACAAGTTTCTTTTGTCCCTACCTGTTTTTCCTAATATAGTCTCCTAGTTAATGATTTTCTTTTAGTAGTGATCATAGCAAAAATAGATTTATATACATACATTTTCCCAAATATCTTTGTCTTTGTGTTCTGGTTGCCTGGGTAACATTTCCAAGAGAATACATGCTAATCTGCTATTAAAGCAGAGATAAGCTGGAAACTATTTTTGGGCCCTCTATACCTTCTTTTTTTTTTTCCCCCTCCCCTCTACCAGACTGTTGGTTTTTTTTTTTTTTTTTTTTTTTTTTTTTTTTTTTTTTTTTTTTTTCTGTTTCCATTGTCTGAAGGTCATGTATAGCTTCCTTCCTGTACTTCTAATTTTGGGGACTAGTTAGCTATTTGAAAATTGAGTCATTTAGCACCTTCTTCATTCAGAATGGTGAATTTTGCATGGATAGTCTTTTCCTTAGTGAAGTGGCTAACAGCTATTTATTCACAGGTTGACCAAATCAAATTGAGGTAAGGTATATTTTTGGTATTCAAAGGAAGGACTGTGCAGTTGGTCTGCAGTATTGTCGTGGAAAGAACATCCTCCTCTGAGGCCAGGTTAACCCGGTTTCAGCCTTGGCTCTGACACTGAGCAGCTAGGACTCCCTGGAGCTCTGGTCTGCGGTGACAACCACAGCATCCTCTCTGCCACTCCAGAGGGGCAGGTGCACCCTACCTTTTAGGAGAGATTTTGATATGTGATATTGCAGGAACTTGGCTTTACAACAGAAGAAAATTAGAGGGATCTTGTTTCTTACTGAAATGCGCCTGCTATTAGAAACAGTGCAGAGAATTTTTTTTCAAAGATGTATTTTAGAAGTAGAAATTAAAATCTGTAGTTTACCCCTATACTTTTAGAAATATGATTGTGTAGTTATGCAAAATTCAAATGTTCAAGGGCAGGCAGAGTTAATATTTGGGATATTTGCTTCTGTTATTTTTACCTAAAGATTTTCATAAAATTTATGTATTTACATAATACATACAGATCCATAGTGTTGCATGACGGGTTTGGTTTGGAATGTTCATAGTTTAGTGTTAGGAATGGGTATGAAATACTGCGGAGGGGTCTGAGCCAGTGAATCTGGGTTATATAGCAGGTTCTAGAGGAGAGATAGATGCCAGTGGTGTTATGTGCAATTGTTTGATATTAGAGTGTTGTCCTGGCTGGGTTCCTTTGGGCACACATGAATCTGCATTGTTATTCTGGTGTTTAGAGACAGATGGCTGGGTGGTGGTGGTCAGGTATTGGGGAGATAGCTCAGAGGCTTAAGCGCCTGCCTGGAAAGTGCAAGGTCCTGAGTTCAATCCTTGGTTTAACCCCCTTCACCCAAAAAAAAGACAGATGGCTTGATCATTGCCTTTGGATTTGTCTTGCTGTCCTTGAGGAATGGGAGGGGACACACACACACACACACACACACACACACACACACACCCCAGTGTCTGTTTAGTCACATGATCACAATATTCTCAAGGGGTAGACAGAGGAAATGCTCTCGCTGGAAGTGGCAGCCAGGGACAGGAAGCCAATGGTGCTGAGTCCCCACCGTTCTGCCCTGTGGAGGATATTGCGAGCCATGCACGCTGACCCAGAGGACTAGAGAAAGGCCTAAAGTCTGTCCTGGTTTCTGTGGTTGCTTGGGAAACAACAGGAAGACATTTAAAGAATGTTTCCCAGCATATTCTGGGCACTGTTTCCTCTGTACTGTTGCCCTCACAATTAGCATTGTTATTATAAGATAAAATCAGAACAATATAGAAAATTAGAAAGAGGGAAGAAATTACCTACAATAGAAATATTCAAAAGCAACCAGGAATACTTCATTATTAATAGAGGGTTTTTTATTATAACATAGTTATGTTTATATGTATTTTAAAATTATTTTCCATGTAACTGTGCCATTCAATTGTCATTTAATTCTATAATTTTTATTGGCTAGGTACCATACCATTGAATGGATATATCTTGGCTATTTTTGGGGGCCAGGGAGATAGCTCAGTAGAATAAGCACTTGCCCGGCAAGTGCAAGGTCCTGAGTTCAATCCCTGGTACCGCGAATAAAAAGAACTCTACTCTACTTTTTATCATTTGGCCAAACATTAAAATTTACATTATTGGGCTGGCCAAATAGCTCAGGGGATTAAAGTGCTTCCTGGCAGTGCAGGGGCTGGGGGTTCGATCCCCAGGCCTGCTGTGCCACCCCTGCCCCCAGGGCATACTGAGACGTGGATTGAGACTGGGTGTTGTGGTGCAAGCCTGTAATTCCAGCTCTTGGGAGGCTGTAAACAGGAGGATCACTATGACTGATCTAGTAGTGAGACCCTGAACACCCTGTAGACCCTTCCCTAAAATTAAAAAAAATTGCATTATCAGTTTTTTATAAGAACCTTTTCTTATTTAAGGATGTGTTTCCAGTGGATTTAATAGATTGAAAATTTGAACATTAAAAAGAGGGGCCAGGGAGATGGCTCAGTAGAATAAGTGCTTGCCTGGCAAGCACAAGGACCTGAGTTCATTCCCCGGTTCTGCAAAAAAACAGAAAAACAAAAAAACAACCAAAAAACAAAAAAAGAACATTAAAAAGAAATCCTAACACATTTTGCTAATTTGTTTTCCAAATGGGTTAGAACACTGCACATTGTGTGGATCTATTTTCTTTTTTCTTGCTTTATCATCACTAAATTTTATTTTCTAGTTTGGTAATAAAAAAAAAACCACTTTCTTTTCATTTGTATTTCTTTGACTACTAATGAGGCTGGACATGTCTCTTTCATATTATGTCATACTAGTTGCTTTACTTCTTTTCCTAATTTTCAGTGTCATGTCCATTTTGTGTAGATGTCTTCCACACCACTTAAAATTAAAGTTCTTCTTTGCCTAATTACAAAAGTACTGTATGCTTATGATGATATCACAAGAGGAAGAATTTAGGACACAGATGCACAGAGGATAAACTCTCCTCCCAGAGAACCGGCAGTGAAGATTAGATGTGTGTTTCTCCTTATTTGTGTATGGAACATGACTGGCTTTCTATACCTGTCAGTTAGCATCCATGAACTCAGCCAAACATGGGCCAAGAATCTTTAAAAAATAAAACTGCAATGGTATTGGACATACATATTTTTCTTATCATTATTCTCTAAACAACACATCAAAACAATGTATATAGCATTGAGAACTTGTACTGTAATGTCATGTACCTCGGTAGTGTCCCAAATTTTCTGATCAAGAAGATTATGGGGCCAAAGAGGAAAGTGATCGATGACGTA
>NW_004524724.1:5240777-5255968 GCF_000260255.1 Octodon degus
GATCCTGTACCTCAGATTGTAGAACTTTTGTCAGTGTCAGCCATGTGGATGAGTCACGGCCAATGCTTGGCCAATGTGCTCTCTGTGAAAGCCTGAGAGGATGACTATAGTTTTAAAAGATACAAAGGGTTTTGTTACCAAGACAGAGCCATGGGACACATATTATTCTTTAACTTGATTTGTTTTTTGCTTGAACTATGTGTCATGAGGATATGTCTTTGTCCTACTTTCTTTTGTTGCTGAGACAAATACCTGATACCTAAAGTTAAAAGGGAAAAGGTTTACTTTGCTCACAGTTTGTAGAGGTTTCAGTCCATCATTGGCTGGCTGTGTGGCAGGGTGACAAAGCAGAGAGGCATTGCAGAGGAAAAACAGTTCATGGTGGGAAGAAGACAGCAAAGCAAGCAAGGAGGCTTAGCAGCTTCTTTTTGCTGCTTTTATGTTCTATCTGGGGTACTGGGATTAGGGAAATGCCAAAGCAGTCAGTGGACTGATTTAGTAACCATCTACCCTTAATCCTAGCATCACACAGTCTAGATCCAGCCACCTCTGAAAAAGCCCCACCTGTGACCACATGTGGCTTTGGGGGGGGGGAATCTAGATACAAATCACAACAGTCTTTAATAACATATAATAAAATATTTTTTTCAGATATGCTACAAATATTTCCTCAATGAATGTCTTTCCCACATGACACAGCCTGGTCCTGTCAAGTGGACGAATGTCCCCCATTGTTTCTTACCCTGCTTGACCTGGTTGGCTCTTTACAGCTTGATTAATACTCAGCTCTGTTGTCTGTTTATTTTTTTTAAAAAAGTCTTAATTTAAAAATTACTATTTAATGTAACTATAATTTATTTTGGTGAAGATGAGAATCTAAACTGAGTCTTGTTCTTTAACTTGCTAAGCTGTTGTCTCCTTAGTTTTTATTGAATGTTGCTTGAAAAACAGAATCCTTCCATTTCTATAAAGCTGGTGGTGCTTTTTCTCTGTGCATGTTTATTTTCAACTCTATAAAAGCAGTTTTCTGATTAGAGGGGCTTTTCCTAAGGCAAGGAAAACTTGGTGATTACTTGGAATTAGGTGATTATACTGAGAATAACCCTGTCTCCTTGGGCCTGGGGTCTTCAGCTGTCACCTGACCCTACAGTGCTGTGGACTGTGTGGCCTTGCAGCACAGGGCTGCCTGATGACTTCTTTATCTTTATTGAGACCATAAATAACACCTCATTTTACAGTGGAAAGTCTCAGTGATTCACTCAGGGTTATTCTTGCTTTCTGATCATATGGTTCTTATTTATATTATATTCATTTTAGTGTATTATTTTATTTGTAGCACTTTTGTTGCTCTGGTCCTCTGATTTCCTTGTTGGTGATAAACTGGTCTTTGAAACTTCAATTCTGGTTCTCTACTTTGTGGATAATCTTAGGAACTGTATCTGGAAATGAAGATTTTTCTTTATTGTTATTATTATTATTATTATTTAACAAATATCTATTGTGTGCTGTGCATTGTGGGAAATTCAGAGGTAACTAAAGCTCGTTCCTTTCTTCAAAGGTCTGTACTCCTTACCTTTCTTGACATCAGGCCTTTACTGAGGGGGGTCTTGCTCACTCCGACCTTGACCACAGGGGGTTGCTTTCCCGTGAGTGCACTGAATGCTTTATCCTGTTCAAAGAGCCACTCTCAGGCATCGAAACCCTTGAGGACTGGCTGTTGCATACTTTATAAGCTCAGATGGGCTTGGAGATCTCGGGTGTCTCTGTCATTTGTTGCTAACTGCACTTGTCAGTCTCAGCTTCTCTTCTTTTGGACTTTTAGGTTTTTCATTTCATCAACCAGAATCTAAAAATAAACCTAGAGACTCTGAGAGTGTTTCCCCTTGTTGGCTGATGGATGTGTGTTTTTATGTATTCCAAACGGTGCTGGGTAACTGTTTACTTTTGCATTATGTATAGTACTTAGCAACCACAGTGGAAACGAAAGCTAAGAGCACAGGACGTCCCAGCCTCAGCGAGTCTCCACCCTCCCCCATCCTGTGGCCCAGGCCCCGGGGACCAGCCTGCTGGCCTCTAATTCCTGCCGTCTGCTTTCTCCACTGGTAGCCATGTGGGGACCAGGAAGAGGCACAGGACAGATCCTTCCTGCCCCAGCTCTTACCAGCCAAGGTATCCTCTTGCAGGTCAGTGTGGGTGGGGTGAGGGACGGAGGGCAGGCCTTGACCACCACTGCTAATGTGTCTCAAGACTGGTAATGGTCCTGTCGAATCAGAGGCATTGAGATGCTCTATCTTATTTGGAATTCTGTGTTTCCATAAAGAAAGGTAGCACGTGCCAGCTGGTTTGTTCAGAATCCTCAGGACAGAACTAAATGATCCTCAGGCACAGGGTTAGAACATCTCTACCCTGGTCAGGTGACGTAAGTCAGCACACACATGTGGTGAGGAGAGTGTATTCCAAATTCTAAACCTACAAGCTGGGAGGAAGTTTAGAACTTGTTCTACTTGTAAATCAGTTGTTTGGCTCTGAGGTCAGAACCTGGCTTTCTCCTTCCTGGGAGCATCCCTGGCTCTGGCCCTCCCTGTCTCTGCCCCTGTCCATGGGCTGCCCCAGAGATTACTAGGAGTAATAATAATTGTACCACAAGGGTCACATCCTGCATTTACCAGGGGAAGGAAAGTGTGGATTTAATTCTTTGATTATTGCCTTTCATCAAGGAATGCAAAGCCACATAGATCATTCTCTTGTGGAGGTTCCCCCTTTTTTTCCTTTAAAAAAGTCAAATTTCTGTTCTTTTCTGAGACCACTGTATGTCTTTTTTTTTTTTTTTTTGCAGTGCTGGGATGGAAGCCAGGCCTTGTGCAGGTGAGGTAAGCGCTTGGCCACTGAGCACCCCCGCCTTTGCCTCTTAATCTTAATGTGGGTTAGGGCACAGATGTGGAGAATATTTCTGTGATTTTTTTCTTTACTCTTTTTTTTTTCTATGAAAATAGAAAGTTTTGAAATAAAAGGTTCCTTTGCATGTTGATTGCTATCATCTTTCTTTAGTAAAATATTAATAATTTTAAGGGCCAGCAGGCATAGCTCAGCAGTTCAGAGCGATTAAATCATGCTTGTTTTGGATGAAGTCTGTACATCTGCTTGAGTGATTTTCACGGGAGAGGACAAAACAGGGACAGAAAGAAGCCCTTAGTCTCTAGGTGAATGTTTTTCCAGCCTTAGAAGGGGTGGGGCTCTTGAAACAGGAAGGCACCATAACACAGCAGTTGGAGGAGTGAAGAAAGGCTCTGGATTTTCCTGACCTGTTTCTTTGTCCAGAAGGACCAGGCAGGCTATGGAAACTGCCAATTCTAGGGCATCTGTATCTTTTTTTTTTTTTGGCATCTGTTTCTTGTGCAGTGTGTGCGTATGACTTGTGGGCACCTTCTTCCAAGAACAGTGCTGGATGCCATGGGTGCGGATAGCCTGAATGTAACATAAGAGAAACAGAGAGACAGACTTGTTCTCTGTAGCCATTAGTGCTGCTACTCCTCCATTTTGCTCTCTGCTCTCAAAGAGCCTCAATGAAAGGTTGCTCTTTGCAATGTGCCAGTACGCTTTGGAGCCAGCTGAGTATGGACTGAAACCTCCAGTAACTGTGAGCTAAATAAACTTTTCCTGCCATCATTTGGGTATCAGGTATTTGTCCCATCAATGAGAAAAGTATCTGAGATGGAATTTGGTACCAGAAGAGTGGGGTCTTGCTGTGGCTATACTTGGTGTGGTAGCTGATACGTTGTGTCAACTTGATGTCCCACACTTGGCTGGATGGACTCCAGCATTTCCCGGCTGTGGCTTCAGGGCCTGCCCTGGGGCATGATTGGTTCTGCCCTGGGGCGCAACAGGCCACCCCAGAGTGAGTCAGCACAAAAAGTGTATATAAAGAAGTGAGGAGGGGGCCTGCCATTAGCTCAGTTGTTTAAGTGCCTGCTTAAGCAAAGCAGTCAGGCTCAGAATTCTGTGGTTGATCCCCAGATCCTCTACCAGACCTGTCCTTAAGGCATCCTAAGTGGGCCAAAACAAACAAACAAAAAAAGTTCTTTTAAACTTTTGGGGCCGGGGAGATGGCTCAAGGGCCTGAGTTCAATCCCTGGTTCCACCAAAAAAAAAAAGAAGTTGAGGAGGGCTTCTCGCCGCTGCCCTGCCCTGCTTCCTTAGAGAAGTCCCAGTGTTTGGAGGAGATTGATCTTCGCAGCCATTTCACTTCTTCACAGTGGAACACCAGTCTTCTCAGTCAGCATAGAAGGAAGAGAGAGGCTTGAGGGACACCACAGCTGTTGCTCCTCCTCTGCTCTTCATTGTTTTCTGCTGCAATGAACTGCTATCATTTGTCTTGGAGCCAGCCGAGTATGAACTGAAACCTCCAACTGTAAGCTAAATAAACCTATCCTTCCTTCATTTTGAGTGTTAGGTATTTGTATCAGCAACGAGTAAAAGTAACTAAGACACCTAGCCAAAGGAATTGCAAGCTTTTGGGAATGGCTTATGGGAAGAGATGGGAAAGGTTTGGACATGTCACCTATAAATGAAGTGCTAGAACAGCTTACTGTTCTGTGTGGGAGATTCTGGTCAAAGCCTAGAAGATTAGAAGGCTGATTGAAATCCTGCCTGTAAAGACCAGGCTGGGGAGGTTTCTGCTGGGAAGGACTGCATTGGTTGTTGGCCTCCAGATCATTAGTGTTTTGGCTTGGCAAAAAAATTTGTCTGCATTTTGCTCATGTCCAGAGGCTTTTGCTGAGACTGAGATTAAGCATGGTGGACTGATTAATCTTTCAAAAGAAATATCAAAGCAGCCAAATATTGAATGAGTAGCATTGAAATTGTTGGGAGCTTTTAGTCAGATTTATGTTGAGAATCAAGACCAAAGAGCCCAGCAGGATGATTTAAGATGTTGAGTTTGGCCAGAAAGGAAGGTACAATAAAGCTGTGGACTATAAAGACAGAACTGACAGGATCTCCATTGCTGAGAAAGAACAAGAGAATGGAAAGGATGGTCTGAGGGCATCACAGAAGGTAGCAGGTCTCCACCCTTTGCAGCCTCAGGATTACAAAGGACTTTGCCTTGGGGAAAAAGTTTCTGAGCTATATGTTCCAGAATGGCAGCAGTGGCCTCACCAGGTTCCGGAATGGTGCAGACATAGAGAATTCATTCCTGAGAATCAGGGTCAGAGTGCTCAGCAATCGAGGCCCTCGACCCCTATGCCAAGAGAGAAGAAAGCCTGGCTACTGTTCAAGCTGGCAGCAGACCTTGGCATCATCCATTTGGCACTGGTCTTAGATGCTTGCAGAATGCAGAAGTTCTGAGGTTAAGAAGGCTTCCACCTTGATTTCAGAGGGAGGCCAGGTGGTGTGCCCCTGAGAGGGCAGTGTGTGAAACAGAGAGTGAGAGGCTTAATGTATAGTGGAAACCCCAGAAGTTTGGAAAAACCAGGAACGTGGATCATCTAAGGGAAACTGCAAGGGGGGAGCAAAGCCAGCCTAAGAGAGACGCCATGGGAGCTGCCATCATAAGTGCCGTAGGGATGGAGCCTCATGGAGCTCACAGTTTGCCACAGATTGCTTTGCATGTTCCATATGGAACTATAGGACTTAATGTTGACTGTTGTGGATTTTTGGCTTGCTTTGGTCCCAATACTTGATATCCTGCTGTGTGTACCTTTTAAGATGGTAATGTTTGTTTTGTGCCACTGAATGCTGGAAGTGCTTAACTTGTCTTTTGTACAGGGGCTCACAGCTACGAGTTTGACTTAGATCTTAGAGGAGACAGGATTTGGATTTTTCAGCAATGCTGAAACTGTTGGAACTTTGGCAACTCTTAGAGATGGACTAAAATGTCTTTTGCAGAAAGGAATGTGCATGAAACTTTGGGGGTCCAGAAGCAGAATGTTATGGTTTGTGTGTATTTGTTCCCCTAAAGCCTCATGCTGTCACTGAGGCGCAGTTCTACAGTTTGGGATTGATTCATGATCCAAGGCTGGGATTATGGTTTTGAGTACTGTTGAGATTATGGGTTTGAGTACTGCTGGGATTATAAGTGTGAGTGCTATACCTAGCCTGGGGAAGATAGCTGGAATGTAAAATAAGAGAGACAGAGAGACAGACTTGTTCTCTGTAGCCATTACTGCTGCTCCTCCTCTCTTTTGCTCTCTGCTCTTTGCTGCAGCCATGAAAGGTTGCTCTCTGCCATATGCCAGTCTGCTTTGGAGCCAGCTGATTATGGACTGAAACCTCCAGTAACTGAGTTAAATAAACATTCCTTGCCTTCATTTTGGATGTTAGGTATTTGTCCCAGCAACGAGAGAAGAACAACTGAGACATGTAGCTTCCAGTGACAACTGGGGTACTAATACCCGAGGAAATGGAAATGGATGCTGCCCCGGCAAAAGCATCCATTCACTACATAGCACTTTGAGGTTTGTTTTAAGTAACTAGAAATTTATCATGATTTTGGGACTCAGGGAAAGCCCTAAAAGTGGGCAATGGTCATTTTTGTCATTTTAGTTGTAGGCAACAAATCAAAAGACCTAGGAACCCCAAGAGCCAAGAATGGCCTAGATCCTCTGTGTTAATTTTAAATCATAATCCCTAATGATGATGCTAATACATGAAATGAAATTGTTAACAAGATTTGCATTGTTTTGAGAAAGCCAGTCACAAGGTAGCTTTATTTTTAATTTTGATCAAGTAGGAAGATTTGAAGGGCTCTCCTGGCTATCATCTCTGTGAAATCTGAATTGACCTAGAATCAAAATGACTTTGTTGCCTTATGTATCAGCTTTGTGTGAAGCCTCAGCGGTGTCTGGGATTGGAATCTAGTATAACCAGGTAATGATTAAAATGCCCTTTTCATTTATAATGATGTTAATAATGATTTAACACATACTGGGAAATAATTTTCCCCCTTCCTGCCCTGGATGAATTTAAGAAGCACTAAGCTACAGTTCTAGCACTTTTTATTTTTATTTTGAGGTAAAGTCTTTCATTTTTGTTTTGAGGTAAAGTTCCAGGCTGAACTGAGCTTCCTGCCTTGGTCTCCCAGAGTAGCTGGCATCGTGTGTGTGGCCACCACGCCCCGTGTATAAATCAGGTGCTTTGAGTCCTGGGAGATAAAGCCAACTGGTCTTGTGGATATAGGTTGATTCCCTGCATCTCTAGGTATGGAGTAGTGACGTGTGTGTGTGTGTGTGTGTGTGTGTGTGTGCACATGCAGATATGCTTTGTGCTCATGGATGCCACAGCCCTTTGCCTCCTCTGCCTGTTGCAGTGTTCTCAGATGTCCTTTGGGGAAAATTATCAGCTGTCAAAGTTTTGCAGATGGTTAGTTAATTTCTTTTACTTATTTAAACTTTTGGGTTTATGGGATTAAGAAAGTCCCCTCCGAGGCTGAAATGTATTTCTCCTCTGCTGGCTTTCTCAGTGCCACTGCCACTTGGTCACATACTGTTTTGAGGCTCTCAGTTGGCAACACCAGGGCCCACTCTGACTGGTGTAATTGGCAAGAGAGCTTGAAAAGAATACTGAGAAGCTGTTTTAGTCGCTGCTCTCACTGAGGGACCCAGCACTCAGCACATGGAACTTAAAGAAAGAGAGATTTCTTTTGGCTCCCTTTTGTAATCCATGGTCAGCTAGCTCAAGGAGAAAGGTCTTGTGTGAGGGCCTGGCAGAGCAGAGCTGCTCATGGCATGGTGGACAGGAAGCAGAGAAGGGAGGAGCAGGGAAGGAGATAAACCCTTCCAGGCCACGCCCCTGTGATTGCTTCCCCAACTAGACTCTGCCTCCTAAGAACAAGCCAGCTGCGAGCCGAGATCCAGTCACCTCCCCAACACATGAGGCTCTGGGGGCCATTTTAGATTTGAACCGTAACAAGAGCTCATACAACCTCCCAAGTGCACCAGAGTCAGGCTGGGAGGCCACGCAGCACCCAGAAACCCTACACACACTGTACCGTGGGTGCCCCATTTAGCACAGGCTCTGTGCTCATACCACCAGGTGTGTTCCTCCTGGGTAGCCAACGCTGTTGCCTTGGAAAGCCTGGCAACTCTGACTATTCCTGTAGTGCCTGAGCTCCATACCTCTTTCTCCACTCCTGTCTTTGGGTGAACATTTCAGTGTGTCTGTTCCCATGCTCTGAGGGAGCCAGCTCCTCACCTGCTGGGGAAGGTGGACTCCTAAGGTAGATTTCTCATGTGGGGGAAGACATTTTTGAAAATGTCAAATCTCTCCACATACCCTAGAAAGGGTCTTTGGGTTTCCTCTGGATACCTGCATTTCTGAAACATTGACTACCATGGGTTCAGCCTGTTTTGTGTCTCTATAACGTAATACAAGATATTGGGTACATTATAAAGAACAGAGATGTATGTAATTCATGATTTGGGAGGCTTGAAGCCCAAGATCAGGTGGTCCCACGTGTTCGCCTCTGGAGGCAGAAGAAAATGACCCACCCCACTGCTGGCCTTGGCTGCCTCATCAGTATCAGTGCACTCACTCCCCGTCCTCTGCATGAAGGCCAATGGCAGGTCTAACAAGTGAAGATTATAGACATGCTCAGAGAGGCTGAGCAGCCCCCCAGATCACGCAGCCTGGAGGTGGTCATAACCCAAGACTGTCTCCAGAGCTTACCCAGCTGCAGCACTGCCTTGGGAGCCAGACACGTACTCTGGTTTTAGGGCTTCCCTCACCCCTGGAGTGTGGCAGAGGGCTACCTGGGTTTCTGTGGAACTTCTAGCACTGTCTCCGTGTCCTCTTCAAAGGCAAATTGGGTGGCATAGGTTGGGGGTTGGCATTTATCTTGTGCCTCTGCTTTAGCCACACCTCTGGCTTTTGCCTAGAGGTGATAGTTTATTTGATCAGGATATGAACATTACTAGTTACAGATGATAGCTTTAAAGGTATGAACTGGGATTTTACAGCAACATGGTTTGCTTCACAGTAGAGTTTGTTATTAGGTGGCTTCACGTTATAGCCAGAGCAGGAGCACAGCTGTGTGTCCTGCCAAACCTGGGTAGCTGTGGGCCTGGTTGAGAAGCTGAGGACATCTCCAGCCAGGGAGTCCCTGAAGGCAGCCCCAGAGAAGGAGCATGTGGAGGGAGGACCAGGGGCCTGCAAATGGGGCAGAGCTACTTCATGGTTAAGGACCTGGGCTCTGCTGTCTGCCTTCCCGGGCCTGAGGCCTGGTGGTGGCTTGATAGCTGTGGAATATAGTAAGCTAACCTTTTAGAGCCTTCATATTTTTGATAGCTGACAGTTCCAGCAATGCTAAAACATCCAAGTCCAATTCCTAAATCTCCTCTAGCAACTCAAGGAAAACTCTTAGCTTTCCTTGAGCTCCTGGAAAAAAAATTAAAGGGGAAGTTAAAAACTGTCACTCTAGTCACCAAAGTTACTTTTCTCTTAGTTTTAATTTTCTAAGAAATCTCCTTTTATTGATTTGTCTCTGTCCCTAAAGGTACAGAGCTGGAGGCCAGGCGTTGGACCTATGGTGACTTCTCTGGGGCATGGACATTGTGAGGCCCATCCTGAAACAGAAAGCTCGTCTGCTTCCCCCTCTTGGTCTTGTCTTTAAGCCTCCTTAGATGTGGCATAAATTCAGACATTCTATTTGCATGGCTGAATTCCAAGAGCCTCATGGGATTGGGCAGATCCTAGCACATCTGAGGATGGACTCATGAGGTGCTTTTGAATGCATGGGTAAATCCTTGCTGTTTCAGGGGCAGTGGCAGAGGTCTGGCACAGGAGGGCACATGTTCTGGAACTGGGTCCAAATTCTGAATCTTCTTCTACTTAGGATGAACTTTGGACAACGTAAACTGAGAAGCTGAGGACAGCTTCAGCACAGTGTATTGTGGCACAGATAGTTCCCTCCACAAAGAGCTCAAGGGGAGCTCCAGGGCAGCTTCTGCTTCCTTCTGGGCTTGGGGTGGTTGTTCTTGCTTTCCTTGTTGCCCCATGTGAAATATAAGTTGGGGAAACAATCTGTTTTATGAACAAAATATCACTCACTCTAGAATTGAAAATCTTTTTTTTTTTTGGAAAAGAAGCCAATAGAAGTTGAGTTGTTTGAGTTGAGTGTTAGTTGTGAGAAAGTATATGAACACAAAATTCTTACATATTATCCATTATGTCCCTCACAATGCTCAGCATTTAAATTGAATTGACACTAATTAGTTAAAATCACATTCCTATGTTACGATCATTATTTTTTTCATTTATGCAGTATAGAAGCAAAATGATAAACATAAACAAGAAATTCCATTGGTGTATTTATTATATTCCCATTGATGGGACAAAAGTGTGGCACCTACATCCTAAACAAGGAAAGGGTTATGTTGGCTCATTTTCAGAAGATTCAGTACATGGTTGGTTGATCCCAAGGCAGAAGGCAGAGGGACTTGGCACAGGAAAGGTTGCTCAGCCTGTGGCTGCTGGAAGTAGAGGAAGGGGAGGGGCTAAGACTAGAACACACCCTTCTAGGCCGTGTCTTGGAGGTCGTCCTCTAACCAGGCCCCACCTCCTAATAGGAAGCCAGCTATGGACTCGTAAGTGGAATGATCCACTGGTTAGTATTGTGCCCCCATGCACCAACCATCTAAATACATGAGACTTTTGGGGGACATTTTTTATCTAAATGATAACATTTCACCCCAGCTCCCCATCTCATTGTGCAAAGTACAATTAGTCCATCTCTAAGAGTCACCAAAGTCTTACCAATTCCAGCACTGCTAAAAAGTCTAAGTACAAAGTCTTCTCTGAGACCCAAGGCAAACTTTTAGCTGTGAGCCCCTGTAAAATTAAAAAAGGAACACATATTTTTAAAGTACAATGGTACAGGGTAAACATTTGCATTCCAAAGTGGAGGAAAGAAGGATAGAAAGGAATTGGAGCAAAACAAGACTGAAACCCAGTTGGGCAAACGAACCTGTCCAGCGCCCAGCACAGGTTGTGGTGACATCTGAGCTCTATAGGGCTTGGGTGGCTCTGCCCTTATGACTTTTAAGGTTATGGCTCATGTGGCTTCTCACTTCGGTGTCTCTGCTCACTGCTTGGGATTTTTCTCAGCAGAAATTCTATATTTCTGGCATGTCCAGCTTCCTGGGGACTCCACTGCACCTTTGACTTCATTTTTATAGCTTCATGCACTGCATTCTCAGGGGTCCACTTCCTGGACTCCCAGGCCTTTCTTTGAAATCTGGATGGAAACCTCTGTGACTCTATAACTCTTGTTTTCTGCATGCATGAAAAACATTTATGACGTGGATGATGCCAAGCTCATCTGCCAGCTTGAGCAGTCGCCTGGCCTTATTGGGCCATGGCTACAGAGGTCTCTGAATGTCTGTATGCTTGGTCTTGGGGAAATTCTTTCCTAGGTGGCCCAGAATGAGCAGGGCACCCTGGGACTTTCTTTCCAAAGAAGAAATTTTTCAAGGGGATTTACCCTTTTATGCCTTTGAGCCTGTGAAGTGTAGGGTCTGACCAATGTCTGAGATGTTTTTATACTGTCTTTTATTGTCCTTGGGCAAAAGTATTAGCTTCTTTTTAATGCTAATATTTTTAGCAGCTACATTCTTCTTGTCATCAACTTTTTTCCCCATAATTTTATTGAGAAACAAATAGCAATAAGACAGTTTCAAATCAAATTGGTAGAACAGTTCCAATAATTAACACTTTGCATACTCTCTTCCTAGTGGTTATTTGCTGTACAAGATGCAGACATGATATCCTATTTACAAACACTATTACAACAAATCCCTCTATTCATTAAGAGAATGTAATTATATATCTATCCTAACCATTTTGAATACACAGACACAAAACGGACATTCATCTGTATCCCCTTTTTTGTTTAGTTCCATCATGTGAATATTATAGGTGTGTTAACTCAGCAAAATATTCTAAAAGAGTCCAGTAGTCCATAATAGTATTGGGTTTTTCGCTTGCCTGGCAGTGTCAGAAATTGTTGGCAAGAGTCCTTTATAGCTCAACATAACAACATGGCTTTATTCTTATACTTTGTTTTTATACTTTTCTGTTGGATGGTTAAGACCAAGATAAAGCAAGACCTATGCAACAAAAGTTGTAGCTTTTGGATCTGATAAGGTCAGTCATATTCCCTCAGGATTTTTCCTGAGATCCTGTACCTCAGATTGTAGATCCTTTGTCAGTGTCAGCCATGTGGATGAGTCACGGCCATTGCTTGGCCAATGTACTCTCTCTGAAAGCCTGAGAGAATGTTTTCTCTCCATGTGACTCTCCTTAGGCACACACTACATCATCGATCACTTTCCTCTTTGGCTCCATAATCTCCTTGATCAGAAAATTTGGGACACTGCCCAGTTACATGACGTTACAGTACAAATTCTCATATGTCCTGAGTTTTAATTGACCTTGGAAGGCTAGGGCCAAAATGTTGGCTTTCTTTGCGGCCCTCCTTTTTCTCTAATTTTGGCCTGCAAACTTAGGTTGTTAACCCTCCAGAAGAGAAGCTTATTGTTATTACCATACAACCTAGGCTGTTAAGCTTAAACCTCACTATCTGTCTGAAGATCAAACATCTTAGGCATAACATGGAACAGGTATTTTTCATCAAATATTGATATGTTGAACTTTAAGTTCCTATAGAATATGATGAAAAACATTTAAAAAATTAAAATATATTTTAAAAATAGGCATAAAGAATTTTATACTTCTTATGTTTACACATAGGTCCAGAAATCTAACCTTGGCATCAACTTTATGGGACTTTCCTTTATGTTAAAACTGCAAACTTTTCACTTTGTTTGGCTCTTTTCTCTTATTTATTTATTTATTTATTTTTTTGCAGAACTGGGGATTGAATTCAGCAATCCCTTGTACTTGCTAGGGAATTGCATATTCTACTGAGCCATCTCCCTGACCCCTATTTTTTATATTTTGGGGAAAGGTCTACAGGGTGTTCAGGGCCTCACTACTAGATCAGACTCTTAGTGATCCACCTGTTTTTAGCCTCCCAAGAACTGGGATTACAGGCATGCGCCATCATGCCCAGTCTCAATTGCCATCTCAGTGTGCCTCGGGAGTGGGGCTGGCATGGCAGGCCCAGGGATTGAACCCCTGGCCCCAGCTCCTGCTTGCAGGTGCTTTAATCCACTGATCTATTTGGCCAGCCCTTGGCTCTTTTTTCTTGCTATAAATCTGGTTAAAAGCATCCAGAAGCATCTTGTGCTGTAGCCTGAGTGTTGTGTTACCTTGATAATTTTCTCTAGGGCCAGGGAGATGGCTCAGTGGAATAAGCGCTTCCTTAACATTTTCTCCATCTGATCAATTAGTCTACCATCTTTAAAGTCAGCCTCAAAGTCTTAGTGCATGGGCAAATGTTGACATTTTTTGAGAGTATAACACTTACGAGCTTTATTCTGTCAATGGAGTCCTTTTTCCTGAACCTGGGCTTTACTGTCTGCATTCCTACCAGTCTGCTGGATTCTTACTAGAATCACCTGTCAGGTTCTATTTGTAGCATTCTGAGGCTTCTTTAGCCCAATTCTTGAATCCTTTCCAAATTCCTCCCACAAAGCACTTCTATCGGCCTTTATACCACATGGTCAGGTGTAGTTTTAGCAGCAATCCTACTGTGAATAATACCTTTCTGTGTTAGTCATTTTCCTGTTACTGAGACAAAATGCCTGATAACTGCTACTGAAAAGAGGACAGGGTTTTGGGTTTTTTTTTTTTTTTTTTTTTTCACTCATGCTTTCTAGGGATTCAGTCTATGGGTGCTTGGCTCCAATGCAGAAATAACTTGTGGGTAGTACATGGCAGAGGAAGGATGCCCAGCCTATGGTAGCCAGCAGGCAGAGAGACAAAAGGTGAGCTTAAGATAAGAATGCACTTTTCTAGGCCATTTCCCGGTGACCTGCCTCTCGCCAGCCCTCACGTCGTAGCAAGGCAGTTATGAACTCGTCTGTGGTGAGCCTGTGCATGTAGCATCCCCCTTCCAGTCATCTTCCACATACATGAGGCTCTGGGGGAGACATTTTTTTAAATCTAAACCATAACAATTGAATATTTTGAAAAACACATAGTATATTTTAAGAGCTAATCTTTCTTTTTCAGAGCTCTATTTAATTGGTAATGACTCAAGTTAGTTTATTCTAATTATTTAGGAATTATCATTCCCCTACCCCCACTTCAACTGCAAGGAAGATGAAAAGATGGCCTTTGTCTAAGACTTGGCCTTCCCAGGAGGGGTGATGGTCGCGCTCAGTGGCCCTCTGTGTAAGCAGATAAATGCTGCTCACATCTTCATGACTGTGTCCTCAAAGGGCCATTCATTTGTTGCCTGAGATTAATGTGGGAATCAGTTGCCCTGGCCAATGAATGAATACCTTCTTATTCTCTTGTACACAGAATTCTAAGGCTCTCACTAGATGAGCAAGAGCAAAACAAAACAGTCATCACAGCACCACTCTTCTCCAGTTTGTAGCTTCCTGGAAGGTGGTCGTGGTCCCAGCATATCCTTTTGTCTTCTTATGCGTACACACGAGGCCACACAGCCTGGAAGTAATTCCCAGCTCAGGGCTTGAACCCCTGAATCAAGTGCTGCTGACGGTGGTCTAAGTCAGAAGGTGTCAGGTAGAGGCTGCCAGACCTGCTTTGTTTGACCTAAGTACTTTACAAACTTTTAAGATGTTTTAGTGCCTTTAAAAAGGAGTGTATCTTATAAAAGGTGAATTTTGGGCTTCTCTTGAAAAATCACCTGCATATAATATGGACCTTCTCCTTCCTCTTCCTTATCCTTCTGTTCTATTTCTATTCCCTTTTCTGGTAGTAAAATGTACATAACATAAAATTTACCACTTTTAATCTGAATTTTTGTGCCTTTACATACATGCACATTATCGTGCAATCCTCCCCTTCACCCACCTCCAGAACTTTGTATCTTGCCAAATGGAAATGCTGTATCCATGAAACAACAGTTCTCCTTTCCTGTTCCTTCCATGGACCCTGGTAACTTCTTCCACCTCTGCCTCTATGACTCTGACCCCCTAGAGGCCTCATAGAAGTGAGATCCTCAGGAATTTGCTTTGTGTGGCTTGTTTCACTCATCATCCTGTCTTCAGGGTTTATCCATGCTCTAGCACATGTTGGAGTCTCCTTCCTTTTTAAGGCTGAATAAT
>NW_004524724.1:5256136-5268857 GCF_000260255.1 Octodon degus
TATATATATATATATATATATATTCCATGTCTTGCTTTGCCATTCATCTGCCAGTGGACACTTGAGTTGCTTCCTCTTTTTGGCTCTTGTAAATGATGTCCCTGTGAAGATAGTACACAGATATATGAGTCCCTTAAGGATTTAAATTTTGGACAATTTTTTCAACAGTTCCCCAAATCTGCCTGCTCTGCAATGGGCTTCTGTTGTGGATTCACTTTGTAGAAAACACTGAAAAAATTCTCCAAAACATCACACAAGGATGACTTAGATGCTTTAAATTGGCAAAAACCAGTTACTGTCAAATCTTTGCTATTTAGTATCACATTCTAAGGTTCCTTCCTCTAAAACAAATGAGAAATGGGGAAGAGGTAAAGAAAGCCTTTATTGCTTGGTGCGGGAGAAGGATGCAAGAACCCTTGGAGGGAGGAGGTAGTATGACAAATAATTTCCTGGCTTGGGTTGGAGGTGGAGTTTGCATGGGTGATATGGTGTCCTAAAAGGCACTGATTGGGGAAGGCTTGGCATGTGAAAACAAAAGAGGAAGTTGAGGTTAACGAGGGGGAAGAAAAAGGTGGAAGTTGGTCTAGGAGCCGTGTGCCTTGGCTTAGGGTCCCCACCCTGCGCTCACTCGCTGCCATCATGACCCAGCCGACTGCTGTGTAGACACAGACCTATCACACATTAATAAATCTAGCTGGAAGTTACATTTTGATCCATTCAGTCTGCCATGTGTTTGTTGATCTGAATGTAGCCTGTGCTGTATACATATGTCAGCAAGAATTTCATGTAGTAGTAGGTGTTGATAAATGGGATTTATGAAAACAATTTAGATGTCATTGCTAAATTGTCAGGATGCGTTAAGCTGAACAGTGTGATTATTTTTATCACTGGATGTTAAATGGAAAACCAAGCCACCTCTTTTTGCTCTTTTTTTTTTTCTTTTTGAGACTGGGTCTTACTGTGCAGATCAGGCTGGTTTTGAGCTCATTTTGTAACCCAGGTTGGTCTCCAACTCACAATGATCCTCCTCCCTCAGTCTCCAGAGTGCTGGAATTACAGGTATGTACTACCATGCCTGGCTTGTTTTTTGCTCTTTGAAAAGTACTCCTCCCCCCCGCACCCAGTCTCTCTGTCTATCTGTCTGTCTGTCTCTCTCTTTCTATTTTTATTATTAGTTTTAAAAATCTTTTATTTATTTATTTGGTACAGGGTCTCACTCCACGGCTCAGACTGATAGTGATCCTCCTGTCTCAACCTCACCAGAGCTGGGACTACAGGCGTGCACCACCACACCTGGTTTCAGGGGTTGGCATGTGGTACTGGGGATTGAACTGCAGTCCTTGTGCTTGCCAGGCAGGCACTTAGACTGCTGAGCTACCTCCTAAACCCTGAAGAGTACTATTTCTGTCGTCTTCTTCTTTTTTTTTTCAATCCTGGGAATCAAACTCGGGATCTTGCGCTTGCCAGGCAGGTGCTTATGTTGCTGAGCTATATCCCCAACCCTTGAAGGGTACTATTTCTTCTTTCTGTTTTTATTTAAAAACCAAAACAAAACCACCAGCCCAAGTGTCATTATCTAACAGAAACATAGCAATTCAATTTTTGTATAATATGAACAAAATCCTGAATTGAGCTCAGAATCTCAGACGCTTCGGCAGGTGTGAGTCAGAGAGTGCACTGCTAATACGTACTTAGCGCTTTGGACTGATGCATTTGTGGATAGCAGTTAGACGGAACATTTAAAGTCCTTCAAGGAGCACTGTCTTGGCAGTGGTCAGGGACATTGGCAGAATGACGTGCGTGCAAATCACAAACCCTCTTATTCTCTCCATCAACGCTGGACTCTTGTAATTACTGTCTCTCTCTCTGCATGCGATTTGTTTAACAGCTTAGTTCCAGTTTTAATGTTTCCTTAAAAGCTAGTGATTGCATTTCTTAAAGTCATTTCATAACCTGGACTTTTAAAAGCAATGTAGCACGTATTTCATCCAAGTTACTGAATTTCATCTATAATAATTTTTCATTTTCAACAAGCTTTCAATTTGAAGAAACATGCCAGTCTCAATGTATGTGAGAAACTTTTCCACTTCAAATTGTTTATCCATTTAATCACATTTCCAGGATCCATCCATACCTTGATATGGACATGCAGTCTTCAAATAAGGCCTTGAATTTTCTTATTTACTTATTTGAACACCAGCACATTTAAATTTTAGGACGTGTAAGGCAGATCTCTTAAGGTAAATGGATAATATTTTTGTTTTATCTAATGGTGCAGTTTAGAATGTTCCATTCTGCCAGCTCCCATCCCTATTAATCAATGATATTGTTTATGACGGTATGCAGGAGTTCCCTCTTCTGTGACAAGGCCAGGGCACCTTGGATTGTTAGTAGAGCATGGATTTAGCAAAGGAGACCATTGTCACTATTCAGAACTCTTTTGTTTACAAGTGATCAAAACCCAACTCAAATTGTTTAAACAAAGTAGATTAAACAATTGCAAATTCCAGGAGTGGAATTCTGATCTACTAGGGTCAAGGTGTTCAGAGAACATTAGGAATTTGTCTTACACTTCCTGTGTCTCTTCCTGGCTTTCAACTATGTTGACCTAATTTTCAGGCTACTCTCTCCAAACAGAGGCCAACATGGCCGCCAGCAGCCCTAAACATCATCCTTAGTTAGCAACAGTAGAAGAAAGAATAACTTCTTGTACAGTCCTGCTGACAAATTGGCAAGAAAAGTCAGCATTGGTCATGTAATTACCTCTGAGCCAATCACTGAAGTAGGATTGGGTCACATGGCTCCTGTGGGAAAGGCGGGGCCATGGTTGGTAAATTAGTGCATGGGAGGTTCCTTTAAAAAAATTATGTATTTTTTAAAGAGAATACAAAATAATAAAAAACATTAGAAACAATACAGAATTTCGCTAAACAAAAACAATACAAATCTGACAGTATTTATTGTATTCCATAGTTAGGTGAGAAGGGTAGGGCCTGGTGTCAGAAGAAGACAAAGGCTGCCACTGCTGAGGGGAGGGAATCATGCTGTTGGTCTTTGTTTCCTTTAGAATGGGCAACACATGCCTTAGCAAAGCTGCTCAGTTACTAATGCTGAGGAAAGATGTGGAGGGGGTGAGTGAGGAAGGTTAAATCATTTCTCTGGCTTCAGCCAAGTTGAGGGGATCCATGGATGGTGCAAGGCACCTCCAGGGCAGCAATTATGAAAAGCTGCTGCCATCCCCAGGCCTGAGGGAACTTCCAGGTGACTGTCAGAGAGGGAAGCTTGCCAGGGCAAGCCTGGGGGGACAGAAAGCATCCTAATGTCCTGAGGCCAAGTGGAAGTGCTGGCTCTCATCCCATCTCCAGCCCTCAGCCTTGCTTCCTGTTATCCTGGCCTCTCTAGGAACACAGGCAAAAGAGTTCCAGTCATGTAGCAGGTGACCTTTGGCTCCAGGTTCCTAGGGGACACACAGAGGTCGGCCAATCCCCTTTGTCACTTGCTGTCTTCTGTGGAGCAAAGCCTGAGGCAGAGCTTCTTAAATGTGCTCACTCATTTCACTGTGTGATCCACATGTACCCAGGCAAGGGGCTCCCCAAGAGAGCAGGGGAGTCTGCAAAACTGAGCAGGGGATGGGGAAATAATGGCCAGTGTGTCCAGAAGAGACTTTGCTTGGGTCTTCAGGCAGGGGCTATCGGGGTGGGGGCAGCAGTTCTAAAGCTTCAGGGTGTAAGTGGTGCGCTTGCTTGGTGGTGAGGGGAATCTAGAACACAGAGACATTATTTAATTATTTATTTAATTTATTTATTTATTGTGGCACCAGGAATTGAACTCAGGCCCTTGTGCTTGCCAGGCAAGCGCTTATTCTACTGAGCTATCTCCCCGGCTCAAGACACTATTTAGAATAAGCTGTTGTTTTTTGCTGGAGAGAGGGCACTAGTATAAAACGATGTCCTGCTTTTTGCAGGCACCAGATCTGCTGGTCCTGGTCCTGGGAAGCATCTCCTGGCCACAGGGTTGGGAGAGAGGGGTCTGGGAGCCACACCCTGAGGTGATCACAGCACCACCTCTCTTGAAGGTGCACTGAGGTGTGGCCTGATGTGGGCCCTACATGGGGGACTGGGCTCCCAGCTTCCCTCTTGGTATGCAGAGGTGTGTGAGGTGAGTTCTCCCAGTCCCTCCTGTGCAGTGCTGGCACTAGGTGCGGTGAATGCACTCATGCGTGCCCTTTTCCTGCTTTCCCCTAAGTGTGCCCTCTTTTGGTCCCAACTATTAGTCCTACTTATTTTAAGATGTGAACAACAGAGCCAGTGTGGTGGAACATTCCTGTAATGCCCAACTTAAGAGGCTGAGGCAGGAGGATCACTGTGAGTTCATGGCCAGCCTGGGATACATAGTAAGACCCTGTCTCAAAAACCAAACCATGGGGCCAGGGAGATGGCTCAGTAGAATAAGCACTTCCTTGGCAAGCGCAAGGGCCTGAGTTTAATCCCCAGTTTAAAAAAAAAAAAAGAAAAGAAAACCAAACCTCCTCCATCCTCCCCAGAGCCCACAACAATGGGATTTAATCAGGCTAAGACGAGGACATGTATGTAAAGTGCCTGGGGCTTGCGAGTCCCCTCAGTTCTCCACACAGGTGACTTCTGACTGTTTGTACGTGGTTGAGGCTGTGACTGTGTTTCTCAGAAGTCACAAGAGAACTAATCCACAGTATCCAGTGCATTCTTTCCTCAGATCTCCCTGGGGAAAAGGTAGACCTCTGTCTTGGAACCATGACTAATTTGCTTACACGGAATTAGCAACTATTTGGCAAGTACCTGCTATATGCCACCTACTCCTTTAGCCATTAGGAGCGCAGAAGTGTAAAAGACTGCGTGTAGTTCGAGTTAAAATACATGTAAGGAAGTGAAGAGTAGGACTTTAGTTAAAGTTGAATGAAGACAGCAGTGTCTGCCTATTCATGTGAGAGAGTAGGATGGCTGTGCGACCACATTTGCTAGCTGTCAGAGGACATCTCTTTGGGGAAATGGGATTTAAACCAAAATTCAGCTGTGGATAAAGAATAAGCCATGTGAGCAACAAGGGAAAGAGCACTGGGCAGAACAACCGGTGTCAAAGCCAGAAGTGGGGATGAGCTTGATATGGGAGGAAGGGAAGAAGACCAGTATGTGTGTTCTAGAGGGAAAGGGAATATTTTTTTCCATAACTGGCAGTTGAACCAAGGACCTTCTCAAGGAACTATATACGTGGACTTTTTATTTTTCATTTTGAGACAGGGTCTTGTCTCTGGTACTTTTTTATGGCAGCCAAAGTAAACAAATATGTGTTTTCAAAATGCCAGTTAGACCAAAGTGGTAGCGTGAAGCCACCAGTTGGGTATATGGGCCTGGGGAGACATGAAGCCCTCTCTCTCTCTCTTTCTCTCCCCTTTTCTCTCTCTGTGTGTCTGTGCCTCTCTGCCTCTCTTTATATATATATGGAAAAGGGGCCAGTGCTGAGCCTGGTAACCTTGCTTTCACTGAGCTCTTGGGCCAATGTTTGCCCATCAGGTTCCTCCTTGACTTGCACTTGATCTTGGGGTCAGCCTCCTGCGCCCAGTCATGTGTGATCTTCTTGTTATGGGGGCTGGGTGCTGAATGTGCCCTTTGCCCATGACTGATTAGAGTCTAGAATCTGAACCTTCTGTGCTAACAGTGAAGTGTTCTGCCACAACCTAGGAAGAGCCAGTCTCCCAGTAAGGAGAAAGCTTTCACAGAGCTTATTTATAGCAACACCTTGTTTTCACTGAAAAGTCTAAGAAAATGCCACAAGTACTACAGTTATTATCTTTGTGATATTTAAGTGTATATTTCTTTAAGCTATCTGGAAGTAGGTGTTTCTACTGGGTGATAAGCCCATACAGAAAAGCAAGGAGAAGGTACCTTCAGTTCCATAATCCCCTGCTTCTGCTTGTATTTATTTATTTATTTATTTATTTATTTGTGTGTGTGTGTGTGTGTGTGTGTGGCCAGCTCAGCCCACCAGGGGGCGGGGCTGGCTGGCATGTGGTGCTGGGGGATTGAACCGCAGTCCCTGTGTTTTGCTAAGCTTGTTCTAAGTAGGTGCTTTAGACCACTGAGCCATCTCACCAGCCCTTATGCTTGTTTTAGCACAAATATTTTCTTGGCTGCTGTTTGTATTATTCATGACTTCATATCTTTCAGCATGTCCATTCTATGCAGTTATCTCCCCAATGGTTCCAAGCATTGGCTTGAGTTAATTGAACTTTTGACTGAACCTATTAACAATATCCTTGGCATTGTGTAATTTCCAAATTGGTGTCTCATTTCTTGTTTAGCAGATTTCAGCTGGCCCAAACCTGGGAGGTGCTCAAAATCTAAACACAGGGCTAAGTGGATTTACCTTTCATGGGCCTATTCTGGGCAAAAGAACAAAAAGAAAGGCCTTTGATTCTTCTTCTCTAGTAATGCGGGTTCCAGCACCCCCGGTGGGAACACCTGCAGTCTGTTCATCTCTTTCTGGTCCAGCTCCATTCTTCAGCCTGGGTTGCCAATTGCTCTTCCTGTGCTGCATCTTGTCCTCCCCAGTACTTTGTAGGAGTGTACTGGATGCCCTTCGACCCCAGTTGACTCAGTACCATTCCTGTATCAGATGATGTGGGAATAACTTTGTACTCAACCAAACATATGTTACTTCTAGGCCAAACAAGGCAAAGTCCAGACTAACTTCTATGTTCGTCTCCCAGGGCTGCTTAACCAAGTTATCACAAGCTGAGAAGCTGAACACAGAAGAACTGCATTCATTCATATATGTAGAAGTCAGAAGTCTGGAATTGGAGGGTTGGCAAGGCCTTGTTCCCTCCAAAGTGCCAGAGAGAGTCCTTCTTTGTTTGTCACCAGCCTCTGGTGGTTACCAGGAAACTGGTATGTTCCTTAGAGACACATTGGCTCTTTCTCTATCTTTATAGGATGTTTCCCTGTCTGTGTCCTGTCTCTGTGTCCAGATTTCCCCGTAATAAGGATGTTAGTCCTTGAATTAGTGACCTCCCTGATGTTGATATAATGTATATAATATAGAAACTCCAAATAATATGAGGGAAATGTAATTCCCAACCTGCTAGATGTCCAAAATACAGTTTGTGTTCTCTAAAATTGAGAAATGAATTCTAGGAACAATGGAGGTTGAGAGTAGGAAGAATTTATTGCAAAGAAGAAAAGCTTCCATCTAAGGGAGATGGAAGGGGACCTGGAAAATGAGTTGCCTGCTGCCCTTGCTTCTCAAGGGTGTCCATTAAGTCAAGCGAGGTGGACAGGTTCAGGGTAGAACAGAACTATAATCAGTCACTAAGATTATAAATATAGTCTCTTTGGTAATATTGATCCAGTGGGAAATCACAAGGTGAGTGAAAAGTGGGACAAAAGTATGGCGAACCAATAAGAATGCAAGTATAGTCACTTGGGTAATATTGATTAAATGTGTGTCAAATGGGGAAGCAAGTTGTGTAGCAAATGCACAGGGAATGGACAGGGATGTTTCTGGGAGGGGTGGGTTAAGGTTTTAGTCCCCATCCAAGGCAACTGATGTCCATTTAAAATATAAATCACTGCTGTCCACCACTTCCACTATAGGTGAGCAGTTTCTCTTTTTCTTGAAGCCAGGCTGTCAGTGATGTGCCTCCAGCCACAGCAGTCCTTGGCACTGACCTCTCGAGGGTACAGCTCTGTCACACTGCCAACAGTATTTCTACCTAACTTAGCTGTCTATAACACTGTGACCCAATCTAAACTGATTAAATCTGAAAGGACCCTGTTTCCAAATATCCTGGTATTGTGTGTCGGGACTTCAACATAGCATTTCAGGGGATAAAATTCAACCCACTGAACCTGCACAGTGATGACTCCCATGAAGAACATTTACTCATTAGTAGGCCTGGTGAGGTCCCAGGTACACACACACACACACACACACACACACACACACACACACTGCTGGCTCTGAGCAGGAGGAGATAGCAGGAAACCTCCAGTTTCCTTATTTATAAAGTAAGTCTGGTGGTGCCTGCCTTATAGGGCTACTGGGAGGTTTTATGTGTTATATAAAAGGATTTGTGTAACGCATCTGCCACAGTGCCTGGCCCAGATGAAGTGTTCTGTTAGTAATGTTATTTCCCACTTCCTTTTTAAGCTGAGTGGATTTCACATATATGAAGTTGCAGATTTGCTCGTGTTCCTCTTAGAGCTGGAAAGTGAAAATGATCTGGTGGATATCAAAGTTACCAGCCCACTGTCATCTGTAGTTGAAGAGTGACATTTTGGAGCTCTGATGGATGATTTTTCAAATGAAGGAGAAAATGCCTCAATGGGAGTGGCAGAACGCCCATCACCGGAAACGGTGCGGAACCTCTGCTGGCGTGTTTAGGGATGGCTGCTTGAGGGCTGTGAGTGGACTTGGTTCTTGATGACTTCTTCCTTGCTTGGGCCTGCCCACTTCACCCTCAGGAATTTGTAAGGCATACACAAGCAGGGTCTGCTTCTTTCCATTAACTATCACATCAGTTATGAATTGTGCTTGGTGGACAGAGAGAGATGGATGTCAGTGACTCAAGGATATCAAAGGTTTTTTTTTTTTGCTTAGAAAGCAATCTGAAGTTAGTCAGATCTGGGAGGATGTGGCTTTGTTTCTCACAAGATGCCCAGGACTCTTCTGTCATTAATTCCATCATCACTGCACATTTCTGTTCTTTAGGTAGCCTAATAGTACCCTTTGGCTGCTGGAGCTCACACCATTATACCCACCCTCCATGTAGAAGATGGAAGAAAGAAGAAAGAAGCAAAGACATGTGTCCCTCTTTTCAGTTTTGTTTTCTTTGTTTGTTTGTCTTTTAGTCACATTAATCAGACATTTGTCTGTAAGGGATGCTAAAGAAATAGAAGTCTTTTAAGGTGGGCACTTTACAACCTAGTAATATATATGTCGCATTTGATTCGGACATGACTCTCTCAGAACCCAACCTCTCTGCCAGTAGAGAAATGTTGTTCTCAGCTCAGCACCAAGGCTGCCCTGGGCAAGCACAGGATGTCATAAAAGCAGTAAGATAGAATATGGAATTTCATCAACATCAATGATATAAAGGAGTGAAACTATCAACCTGATAGATACCTGGGCTGAGTTTGTGCTCTCTAAAACTAAAGAATGAATTTTAGGAACAAGAGGTTAAGAGCAGAATGTATTTATTGGGGGAAAGAAAGCTCCTGTCTGAGAGAGGGACAGAAGTGGGGACTGAGTGGGTTTTCCCAGGAAGCTTCCTTTTCTAGAGATTTTGTAGGGCAAAACCATGTGGTGAGGTGGGTATTAGTTGGAGAATACGGGAACCTGCTAGGTGGGCATGAGGTGGGACAAAACTGTGGTCAATAAGATTCCATGCACAATTGCTCAGGTAAGATTGGTTAAATCCAGGACCAAATGGGGAAGCAAGTCAGTAGCAAGCGGGCATGAATATGGAACAGGGGCTTTTCCTGTTGGCGGCTGGGTCAGTGACTCTTGCTGGCTTCCTCAAGGTGAGAGACTCATTCAGAATATCAATCCTGGCTGCCTATCTTCAGGAAGGTATGTGGCTGTATTTGCTCACTGTTTTGTCCTGAGGTCCACAGCAGGGTTGTCTGTCTCTCCCAAAGTTACAAAGTCATCTTGTCTTCTGTACTGGCTCCTTGAGGGCCTAGTCCTCTGTATGATTGTTTAATAGTATTTTTTTTTATTTTTATTTATTTATTTATTTATTTATTTTGTTTAATAGTATTTTTATCCAACTCTGCTGCCTGCAACACCAGGACATCTGAAGTTACCCAGTTATACCAGATGACTCAACGACTTTGCATACTGAGGTACAAGACATCCAGAAAACTTCGATCACTGATGTTTACTGAGATCTTCCTAATGTCCCTTGCTTTCTTTCAAGCCCTAAAAGGGGCCAGGGAGATGGCTCAGTAGGATAAGTGCTTGACTGACAAGCCCTAAAAAAAAAAAAAAAAAGAGCCTACTTTTTTTCCCCCTACAGATGGCCTCTTCATTCTCTGTCTACACCCAGGCATCATAAATTCCATGCCATGTTCCCTTCATACAAGCCCAGTGGTCTTGGCTGGTCTCTGCCTCACACCATTCCTTACAATACATAGGAAAAATGGAGGTGTTGGCAGCTAGAAATCTGACTGAGCTCCCTCTACTCATTGGACAACGCTTGGGGGACAACCCTCTCAGGGTCCCCTTTTGTGCTTTTCTCCAACAGAAGCTTTCCTTTCCACAATAAATATATTCTACTCTTTAAAATTTTTTTTTAACAGCTGATTAATAGGACAGTTTTGATAGTCAATACACTGTACATTGTTATCTTCTTAGTGGTTATCCATAGTACAAGAAGCAGACAGGATATTCTGTCCAAACACTGTGAGTACACATCTTTCTTCTCATTGAATTAAGCGAAAGTAGCTGTAAATTTATCCTATTTTGTATATATAAATACAAAATGATCTTGCCTTTGTATCTTTTTTTTTTTGTCCTGTCAGAGGTGAATATTCTATTGGCATCTAAATACTATAGGTGTTTGAATTCAACTAAACAATCTAACACTGTCTAGCAGTCTATAATATTAGTGGGTTACCCTCAGAAGTTACTGACTTGAGCCTTTTACAGCTCATTGTATTAATATGGATTTACTTTATATACCTCATTTTTATAGTTTTCTGCTGGATGGTTAAGACCAAGATATAGCAAGACCTATATAACAAGAAATGTAACTTTTGTATCTGATAAGGTCAGCCAAGTACTCTCAGGATTTATAATATATTCTACTCTTAACCTCCGTTTATTCATTCTTTGGTTTTATAGAACGCAAACTTGTCCCAAGTACTTTTCAGGTCAGGAATTTAATTTTTCTCAGGTCCAACCCAAATAATCAATCCCACCCTGAAAGTGTAACTTAAAGAATGGAAAGAGAGTAGTTTGTTCTAGAGCACCTGGGATGAGTTCTTACCTCTGTACCTCATAGGACTATGGGATCATCCATTTATGCAACAGTAATGTCTTTTTGTGTGTTTATGGAAGTGGGCTACGTGCACATCTCTTGAGGACAGAGGGCTGGGTGTGACAGTCCCTGCCCTCACAGAGCCAGTGTCCATGGGGGGGGGTGGCCTCGGAGGCAGGTTTTCAGGTTCTTGTGCATGATAAACAATGAAGTAGATGTCACACAAAACGGTAAGGAAAATTAATGTAGTCTAATGAAGTTTGAAGGGAGAAGGTAGCTCAGAGCGAGTGGGCTTATGCCTGGTACAAAGGAAAATAGCACTAGCATGGGATATGCTGGGGGCAAGGATTTGAATGTGTACAGGCTTAGGGTACATCCCACTGGGTCTCTTGGAGCATGATTGACAGCATGATTTGCTGCGTGCTGAGTCAGGTCAGCTTCATCTCTGGGGTTGTCCTTTCCCATAACCCATTGTCTTGTGCCTGGATGCATGAGACACACGATAGGCACAAACCCTTAAAAGTTCCAAGTGAAGACTGATCATTGTAGGTCTTGCCTGCAGGTCGGGCAGACAGGCATCCTGGTTTGGAATTTCAGGATTTTTCAAGTCTTTGTTATTTTTATCTCTACATCTAGGTGGTGAGGCTTAGGACAAAGGTCAGGGGTGTCTGCCTTGGAACCTTGAGTAGGTTTAGATGAATGGAGGGTGATAGTCTTAGAGCCCCTCATGGTACTGTCTGTACTAGAAGCACACGAATTCGAGAAGCACTTCAAAACACCAAGTATTTCTATTGTAGTAACAAGAATTGAAGGAAAGGGGCAGTAAAAGGAATCTGTTAATCCTAGAGTGAGTGAAGTCAGTTAACTTCATGGATGAGCTGGGATTTGATGGATAGGAAATCTCTTTGAAGGGAACCTATGAGTAAATAGCATTCCAGTAATTCCAGGCATTCCAGGGAGAAGGGTATCCTACCTAGGAAAGGCTGTGGAAGGGGCGTGGCAGGCCTGTTCCCATGACTGGAACTTATGGGAAGCACTGAATGTAGTAACGCCAGCCCAGCCATGTGGCATTGAGTTAGGTGTAATAAGGCTTCTGCCTTCCTTCAAGACTAGGGGGAAGGCACAGAATTTTAAGTGAGGGTGAGGTTTGAGGCCATGTGAAGTGACCACATTTGCTCTTTAAAAGCATTTTCTGGGACTGGGGAGATAGCTCAGTAGAATAAGTGCGTTCTTGGCAAGTGCAAGGTCCTGGGTTCAATCCCTGGTACCGAAAAAAAAAATATTTTCTGTATGTCTATCCTATTGATACAGGGAGAAAAACTGGTCTCGGGTGGGTGACCTCCAAACCATATAGGGAACCTCCAAATGACATAGAGAAAAACGATCTCTGGACCTGACCTGCATGAGTTTGTATTCTCTAAAACCAAAGAATGAATTTTAGAAACAAACGGAGGTTATGAGCAGAATATATTTATTGAGAGAAAGAAAGCTCCTGTCCCAACAGAGGGACAGGAAGGGGACCCGAGCGGGTAGTTTCCCAGGAAGCTGTCTCTTCCAGGGATTTTTATAGTGTAAAACCATGCAGGGCTAAGGTAGACAGAATGGGAACTTGCTTAGGTGGGCAGGAGGTGGGACAAAACTATGGTCAACCAATGGGATTACAAGCACCATTGCTCAAATAAAACTGATTAAATCCAGTATCAAATG
>NW_004524724.1:5269047-5270789 GCF_000260255.1 Octodon degus
CCATATGGGAGTGTCTGTCTCTTCCAAGTTGCAAAGTCACCTTGTCTTCCATCTTGTCTCCTTGAGGGCCTGGCCCTGTCTGACTGCCTATAATATTTCTGTCTAACTCGGCTGCCTGCAACACTATCATATATATATATGTGAAAGTAAAATTTTGTTTATACTTTTGCACAGTTAGTAACACATGACACTAGGTTGCTTAGTGACTAATAGCTGACCGTAACCATACAGGATGTTAATCTCACCTCACTTGTTCTCTTTAGGCACAGAGGCCTAGTCCCATCTACACACATGTGATTGATTCTCTTAGTTCATTGAGAAGAAAGGTGTGTACTAATAATGTTTAGACAAAGATATCATGTCTGCATCTCATCCTCTGAATACTATGAAGACAACAATATGCAATGTATACATTATTTTAACTATCCTACTAACCTGTTTTGAAACTATTTCATTGCTATTTTATCTTTTCTCATTAAAATGAATAAAAAAGTAAAATTAAAAAAAAGATTTTCTGGTATAGAACCTCTAGATGACATAAGGGATATGTAACTTAGCCTGGACCACACAGGCCTGGTCATTCTGTCTTTATCTTGGCTTTCAATGCATGTCCTCAGCCACAATTGTGGTGTGTTCTCATCTTCTGCACTGACTCCCTTGCACTTGCCAGGGAAGTGCTTATTCCACTGAGCCATGTCCCTGGCTCTACTCACACAAGATGCCATAAAAAAATGGAGCAAAAGATTAATCAATAGAAGCTCATGAGGATAAATAAAACAGGGAATGAAATTGTTATGGGGAAATAAATCCCAACCTGTTAAATGTCAGATATTTTGGTTTGTGGTCTCACAATGTCAAGAAATGAAGTTGTGAACCAAAGGAGGAGGAACAGAGAATTTTATTGGAGATAGGAATAGCTCCCAGGTTTATAGGAGGAGTCCCCAGGGGTAGGCACTGAGGCTCTGTGTCAAGGATAATTTATGCAGTAAAATCACAATGTGGTGACAGTGTGGGTCAACAACCTATAGGATCACAAGTGTAGTCACTTAGCTAACATCGATCCATTAGGGAAGTGAGGCACATAGCAAGGGTATATGACCAGCATCATTCATCATTAACTTTGGCTTATTTACAATTTTTTTTTTTGTTTTTAAAGAATCCAGCTAGAGAGAAAATTTTCTCTCAGGCTTTCACAGAGAGTAAATTGGTCAAGCAATGGCTGTGACTCATCCAGATGGCTGACAGTGACAAAAGATCTACAAGATACTGTACATGGTTCTAGGGTAAATCATGAGGGGAATTGAATGACCTTGTCAGATAGCAAAAGTTTTTTTTTTGCTGAACCAGGGATTGAACTCAGGCCCTTGTGCTTGCTTAAGCACTAATTCTAATGAGCCATCTCCCTACATTTTTAGTTATATAGGTCTTGCTTTAACTTTGTCTTAACTATCCAGCAGAAAAGTGTAACCACGAGGTATTAAAAGTAAAGCTCTGAGTTCAATCCCCAGTTCCAAAAAAAAAAAAAAAAAAAAGGTAGTAAAGCTAAGGGCTGACCAAATAGCTCAGCTGATTAAAGGGCCTGCTTAGGCAGATGCAGCAAGCAGGAGTTTGATCCTCAGGCCTGCTGTGCTGGCCTCGCCCCTGGGACATGCTGAGAGGCAATTGAGACTGGGCGTAGTGCACGCCTGTAATCCCAGCACTTGGGAGGCTGTAAACAGGAGGATCACTACAAGTCTGATCTA
>NW_004524724.1:5271179-5273321 GCF_000260255.1 Octodon degus
TATGATAGGATAGGTATATAGCTATTTTTTTAGTTCATTCATTGAGAAGAAAGGTTTATACTAATATTGTTTTAGACAAGATATCATGTCTGCATCTTGTCCTCTGAATAACTACTACAAAGACAACAATATACAATTTATCAATTATTGTAACTGTCCTACTAACCTGTTTTGAAACTATTTCATTGCTATTTTATTTTTTTCTCATTAAAATGAATAAAAATAAATAAAAAATACAGAATAGAAACATATAAATAGAAATGACACAAAATTTCATTAAACAAAGTAATAGGAATTTGACAATGGTTGGCATGTTGCATAATCTTATCTTCAAATAGTTGTTTAGGTTACCAGATACAGACCTACAAAAATTGGTTAAATAAATAAATAAACATATAAGAAACTCAAAAGAAGAAAAAAAATTTAAAAAATTTAAAAATTTAAGCATTAACTGATCTTTTCAATAGACCAGACTAGTAGAAATCAGAACCACAATATTTAAGCTATCCTATACACATACCTAAATACATCTTTTCCCCTTCTTTTCCTCATCTTTGTTTTTTCTTCCCATCAAACAGATTCCCTTTCACAGTATCTATTGTACCTTTCAGATTTCACTAGGAAGACAATATGATATGTTTGTATATGCAGGTCTGATTTATTTCACTTATCAAGACAGTCTCTAGTTACATCTATTTATCTATAAAAGCCTCAAATTTATCTTTTTTCTGTTTATAGCTGAGTAATACTCTATTGTGGTAAAATATAACATCTTTTTTTATCCATTCCTTAGTTGATGGGCATTTGGGTTATTTCCAAGATTTAGCTGTAACAAATTGTACTGCTATAAACATGGGTGTACATATGTCACTGTGGTATGTTTTCATATCCTTTGGAAAAGTACCTAGGAGGAGAATATCTGGCTTGAATGAGACCTCCAATCCTAGCTTTTTGAGGAATTTCTGCACTGATTTTCATAATGGTACTGCCAATCTATACCAATAGTGGAGAAGGGTTCCTTTCCCCCCACAGCTTCTCCAGCATTTGTTATTGGATTACTTCTTGATGATAGCCATTCTTTCTGGCATAAAATGGAATCTCAGTATTATTTTAATTTGCATCTCTTGAATTAATGATGATGAACATTTTTTCATATATTTATTTACAATTTGTATTTCTTCATTTGTGAAATATATATTCATCTCAGATGCTCATTTTTGGATTGAGTCTTTAAATATTGGAGACCTGATTTTTTAAAATGCTTTTTTTTTTTTTGTATTTTTAGGGAAAAGTCTACAGGGTATTCTGGGTCTCACTACTAGATCAGATTCGTAGTGATCCACCTGTTTATAGCCTCCCAAGAGCTGGGATTACAGGTGCACACCACCATGCCGTCTCAGTCGCCATCTCAGGGTGCCCCAGGGGTAGGGTTGGCATGGCAGGCCTGGGGATCGAACCCCCGGTCCCTGCGCCTGTTTGCAGGTGCTTGAATCCACTGAGCTATTTGGCTGGCCCTAAAAATTCTTTATGTGTTCTAGATGGAGTTCTTTGTCTGAGGACAGTCAGCTATAATTTTTTCCCCCAAATTCCTGGGTTTTCTTTCTACTCTGTTGGTGATTTCTTTTGAAGTACAGAAACTTTTCAAAGAGATGAAACCGCAATTGTTGAATCTTTGAACTATTTCTCTTGCAGTTGTTCATGAACTCTCTATCTACCCCATGTCTTTTAAGATTTCTACCTACTTTCTCCTCCAGATGTTGTGTTTCAGTTTTAATATTTAAATCGTTGATCCATTTTGACTTTAATTTAGTGCAAGGTGATAGACATGGGTCTAATTTTAATCATTGGCATATAGAGAGCCAGTTTTTCCAGCACTTTATTAAAGAGGCTATCTTTTTTCTAGTGGACATGTTTAGTCCCTTTGTCAAAGATAAGGTGACTGAATTTGTAATTTTCTCTGCATCTTTTAATCTGTTCCATTGATCTTCAGGTCTGGTTTTTTTTGGACAGTACCATGCTGATTTTATCACGGAAACTTTGTAGTGTAATTATTTCTTCTTCTTCTTCTTCTTCTTCTTCTTCTTCTTCTTCTTCTTCTTCTTCTTCTTCTTCTTCTTCTTCTTCTTCTCCTCCTCCTCCTCC
>NW_004524724.1:5273431-5274839 GCF_000260255.1 Octodon degus
CTCCTCCTCCTCCTCTTCTTCTTCTTCTTCTTCTTCTTCTTCTTCTTCTTCTTCTTCTTCTTCTTCTTCTTCTTCTTCTTCTTCTTCTTCTTCTTCTTCCTCTTCCTCTTCCTCTTCCTCTTCCTCTTCTTCTCCTCCTCCTCCTCTTCTTCCTCTTCTTCCTCCTCCTCCTTCTTCTTTCTTCTTTCTTCTTTCTCCTTTTTTTCCTTTTTTTGGTGGAACCAGGGATTGAACTCAGGCACTTTCGCTTGCCAGGCAAGTGCTTGTTCTACTGAGCGATCTCCCTGCCCCCTTGTATAATTTCAAGTCAGGGATTGTGATGCCTCCTGTATTTCCTTTGTTGCCCAGGATTTCTCGTACTCTTCTAGGTCTCTGGTTCTAGATGAATTTTAGGAATGTTTTCTCTAGATCTGTGAGATATATTAATGTTTTATTTTAATCAGGATTGCAATGAATCTATATAACAATTTTGTGAGTGTGGACATTTTCACAATGTTGGTTCTATCCAGGAGCAAGGAACATCTTTCAATTTTCTGAAATCCTCCTAGATCTCTTTTTCAAAATATTGTAATTTTCACTGTATAAATGCTTTACTTCCTTTGTGAAATTGATTACTGTTTCTTTTTGGGGGAATTATTATGAAACACATGTTTTCCCTAATTTTTCTCTTGGTGCATTTGTTGTTTGTGTATAGAAATGCTGTAGATTTTTGAGTGTTGACTTTGTATCCTGCTATGCTACTGAATTTACTTATACATTCTAGGAGACTTTTCTGGCACTTTTGGGCTCTTATATGTAGTGTATCATGTCATCTGCAAATAATGATAATTTCACTTCCTTCCCAATCATTATTCCTTTTATTTCTCTCTCTTATCTAATTGCTCTGGCTGATGTTTCCAGAACTATAGTGAATAGGAGTGGTGACAGTGTTGTCTTGTTCCTGATTTTAAAGTGAAGGCTTTCAGTTTTTGTCCAGTTAGTATGATGTTGGCTGTTAGTTTGTCATAGATGGCTTTTATGAGGTTGAGGTAAAGAGCATCTATTCTGATTTTCTGTAGGGTTTTTTTTTTTTTTATCATGAATGAATGTTGGACTTTGTCAAAAGGTTTTTCTGCATCTAGATGATCATGTGATTTTTGTCTTTGATTCTGTTGATGTGGTATAGTACATTTATTGATGTGTATATATTGAACCATTCCTGCATTTCTGTGATGAATACCACTTGGTTGTGATGTGTAATCTTCTTGATGATTTTCTGCATTCTGTTTGCTAATATTTTATTGTGGATTTTGGTATCTATGTTCATTAGAGAGATTGGCTTGCAGTTCTCTTTTTGTTGGGTCTTTCTCTGGTTTTGCTGTCTTTCCTCCATGGTAATACTTGCCTCCAGGAATGAGTTAGGGAGAAT
>NW_004524724.1:5275039-5286077 GCF_000260255.1 Octodon degus
TTTTTCCCATAATTTTATTGATAAACAAATAGCAATGAGACAATTTCAAATCAAATTGGTAGGACAGTTTCAATAATTAACACATTGCATACATTCCTCCCAGTGGTTAATTGCTGTCTGATAGGTTTTTATTACATTTTTAAAAATGACATTTTCAATTTCATTCACTGATGTTGGGTTATTCAGAATTTTTATGTTTTCTTAATTTAACTTTGTTAGTTTGTATGTATCTAGGAATATATCCATTTCTTTTGTGTTTTCTATCCTGCAAGAGTAAAGATTTTGGACATAGGTGGTGTTGATGATCTTCTGAATATCTATAGGGTCTGTAGTTATTTCACCTCTTTCATTCCTTATTGCATGAATTTGAGTTTTTTCTTTACTTATTTTGATAAGGTTAACTAGGGGCTTATCTATTTTATCTATTCTTTCGAAGAACCAGCTCTTTGATTTATTATTTTTTTTCCTTAATTGCACTTATTTTTGCTCTGATCTTTATAATTTCCTGCCCTCTCTCAACTTTGGTCTTGACTTACTTGTCTTTTTCTAGAAGCATGAAGTGTAGCATAAGATCGTTTATATGGGCTTGTTCTGTTTTGCAGGCGTAAGAATTTACTGCTATAAATTTTCCTCTTATAGCAACTTTTGTTGCATCTGACAGGTTCTGGTAATTTGTATTTGCATTTTTGTTTGATTTTAAAAATTATTTAATGTTTTCTTTGATTTTATCTATGACCCATTGGTTGTTCAGGAGGGTGTTATTTAGTTTCTATGTATTTATGGAGTTTTTGCTGTTTCTTTTGTCAATAATTTCCAGTTTCATTGCACTATAGTCATATGATGCACATGGGATAATTTTGATTCCTTTACATTTACTTAAACATTCTCCATGTGCTTGTATATGGTCTATTCTGGAGAATGTCCCATGTGAAACTGAGAAGAATGTGTATTCTGATGCTGTAGTGACCTTCTTTACCTTTTTAAATCACTCTTGGTTTGAGGTTGTAATGTCAGCAACCAGAATAGCTACCTTTGCATTTTTTCTGGGTTCCTGTTGCATGGAGTATTGTTTTCCATCCTTTGATTTTCAGTCTTTTAATTCTTTTTGAGTTAAATGTGTTTCTTGTATACATGATATTGTTGCATTTTGATTCTTGATCCACTCTTCCAGTTTACTTTTGATTGGTGAATTGAGACCATTTACAGTGGTGGGTATATCTGATATGTATTGGCTTATCTTTGTTACGTTATTTTCCTACTGTAGGATTCCTACTTTTCCCCTTTGTTTGATTGCTTGCTGTGCTTGATGGTTCTTTTCTTTTGTTTCTCTTGTTTGGGTCTCTTTCTAGAATATTTGTCAGTACCCTTTGTAGGGCTGGTTTGTGGTCATGAATTTCCTCAGTTGTTGTTTAAGATAGAAGTTACTTATGTCTCCATTAAGTCTGATGGATAGTTTTGCAGGGTATATCCATCTGGGTTGGAAGTTTTTCTTTCATGACCTCAAATATTTCATTCCAAGCTCTTCTTGATTTGATGGTCTGTGTTGAGAAATCTGCCATGATTCTGATGGGCTTTCCATTATAGTTGATCTGTTTCTTTTCTCTAACAGATTTTAATATTCTTTTCTTTTGTTGAATTTCTGGAGTATTGATTATTATGTGTCTGGGTATAAATTTACTTTGATTATGGCTAACTAGATTTCTGTATACCTCACTTATTTGTATATCAGATTCTTTTTTATGCTTGGAAAATTTTCTGCTACTACTTCTGCAAATAGTCTTTTCATGTCATTTTGGATTGACTACAGACGTTTCGTTGATACCTATTAGTCTTGTATTGCTTTTCTTTGCATCATCTTGTAGCTATTGCATTGTTATTTCCTAATTCTTTGTTATTTTTAAGAGAGCTTTCCTTTTGTGTTTACTAGCTGCAATGCTATCTTCAAGGGCTATCTTTAGTTTTGTTCAAGTGATTTTGCCAGCTTTCAGTGGAATTCTTAATGTACTGGATATCTGTTTGAATCTAATTCATGCATTCTAATTTTTTCTTGTATTATTTATACAATGTTTCTATCATTTTCCTATTCTCCTCTATTTTGTTATCTATGTCTTCTTTAGTTGTGCTGAACAATTCTTTCATGATTGGTGTCATTTCTTTTTTTTTTTACCTGGGAGATTATTTCTGGTCTGATTTCCTCCATAGCCTGCTGGTGTTGTTTCTTTACTTCAGTTGCTGTCTTTTCAGCAATTTCAGTTGTATGACTTCCAAGTTCTTCTGTGACCTTGTATCCTGGACTTGTTCTGGGTGGGCTGGAGGTCTGAGATTGCCATTTGCTCCTTCATTTTGACATTTTTGGAGCTCCCAATGTTCTCCCTAATTCAGCAAATGATGATAGGGGGTGAGAGGTGAGTGAGTAAGTCTCCCATGAGAGTGGGAGAATTAGGTAGGCTCACCAAAGCTCCCACTATGTGGGGTTCAGTGTGACTTCTACCTTGGTGAAGGGGAGGCAAGCTGCAGCACAAGAAGGGTCCAATGATGATAAGGGTAGGCTGAAGCTCCACAAGGCTCTCTTCATGGGGGTGGGCAGGGTAGAGCTCACCATGGCTCCCATTACTGGTGGAACAGGCAGCAGCAGCTCAGCAGAGGTATGATGTATGGTGAGGGTGACAGTGGGAGAAGTGGCTGCAGCTCAGCTGAGCTCTGGCGAGGGGGAAGGACGGCGAGGCAGGGCTCACTAGGTCCCTGTAGCTGTCCTCTGTGCATCTGACTTCTAGAAGGGTAGGAGAAGCAGCTGCAGCTGAGCTGAGTTCTAGTGAAAGAGGGGGATGGATGGGGCAGGGTTTACCCATTAATTTCTAATCATAGAACCAACAAAAGCATTCCTGGAGCTCTCTAGATCCAGCCCAGGCCTGCCTCATGTGTGAGACCTTCCTCTGCACTCTTGGGATCCCTCCACCCTTCTGAAGCCAGCCCAAGCCCAGGCCCTGCAAATGTGTGGGACAGCTTTCCTGCTCCCCTGTGCCCGCTGCTACAATCCAGACCCAGCCCAGGCCTGGCATACATGCCTGGAGTGAAACTCTGCAGCTGAAGTCCCTTCAGAGAGATAAGGGGCCAGAACCCACCCAGCTAATCTAGGAGCAGAACATCTTGCCAGAGAGGCACAACAGGTTCACTCCCAAGGGCTGCAGCAGGGAGGAGCTGAGCACAGTAGCTGGACTTAAGCCAGGCACAACTGGATGAGTTCAAACTTCATAGATTTACACCTGAATATCAGTAGCTGCTAAGGTTATAGCTACACCAAAGCTCTACACCAAAGGTCAGAGGACAGTGCTATACAAAATGACAAAGAGAAGGAGGAATATGCAATCTCAGACCCCATGCCCACCCAGAACAAGTGCAGAGGACACTAGCACAGAAGAAGTTGGGAATCACACAGCTGAAATGTCTGAATTAATAGCATCTGAAGTAAAGAAACAATAGCATAAAGGTATACAGGAACTCACATCAGAAATAACCACTAAAATAAAAAAAGAAATCTCCAAATTAATAGCACCTGAAGTAAAGAATCAAATACAGAAACATATGGAGGAAATCAGATCAGAAATAATCTCTGTAGTAAAAGAATTAATAATGGCTTCTAAAGAAAACACTGATAAAAAAATAGGGGAGATTAGAAAAACTATGAATTTCTTGAATGAGCAATACAGGAAAGAAATAGGTTGCATGAAGAAGAGTCTGAAATCTCTATCACAAGCTTACAAAACCATTTGAGTGAAAGTGAAGATAAAGTTTCAGATTTTGAAGCCACTGTTGCAGCAGTGAAAAGGTAAGAAAAGATCTCTTAAAAACAACTAGGATGCAGGAAAAAGTAATTCATCACCTGCAAGATAATGTAAAGATGAACAACATCAGACTAATAGGCATCAATGAAAAAGAAAGAGTCAATTCAAATGATATAAAAGGAATATGGGCAGAAGTAATAGCAGAAAACTTCCCAAGCAATCTCACATTCAGGTAAATGAAGCATACAGAACGCCAAGTAACCTCAACCCAATTAAAAACACACTGAGTCATATAATAGTCAAGATCTCAGAAATCCAACACAAGAATAATACACTGAAAGCTACTGGAGAAAAGAAGCAGATCACATTCAAAGGAAAACCCATCAGAATTATGGCTGACTTCTCTTTACAAACCATGAAGGCAAGAAGAGCATGGAGCAGAATACTTGAAGTCCTCTATGGAAACAAATTCCAGCCCAGACTACTATACCCTGCAAAACTCTCTTTCAAGTTTGATGGAGAAGTGAAATAATTCCATGACAAAGAACAACTAAAGAATTTCATGATGACAAAGCCAACCTTACACAGACTACTAAAAGATGTTCTAAAGAGGAACCAAAATGATCAGAACTCAATGAATGAGAACAGAAGGAACCCACTAACTAGGGCAAACAATTAAACATGGGACAAAAAGGACTAAACAACAACAGGTAAATAACATGTTAATCGTAAGTCAACATATCTCAGTTATAACCATCAATGTAAGTAGACTCAGTTCACCAATTAAGTGAAATAGACTGACACAGTGGATTAGGAAACACAATCCAACAATATGCTGTATACAGGAAACACACTTAACTCATAAAGAAATTCATAGGCTGAAAGTCAAAGGATGGAAAACAATACTACATGCACCAGCACCTCAGAAAAAAGCAGGGGTAGCAATCCTTTTCTCAGACAGTCTCAACTACAAACCAAGAATGACCAAATGAAATAAAGAAGGCCATTATATACTGGTTGGGGGAGAAATTCAAGAGGAAGAGTTAACAGTCATAAATGTGTATACACCAAACACAGGAACACCCAACTATATAAGACAAATCTCAATTTATATAAAAATCTAATATCCAATACCACAGTCTTTTTTTTTTTTTTTTTTTTTTTTTTTTTTTTTTGGTGGAACCGGGGATTGAACTCAGGCCCTTGTGCTTGCCAGGGAAGCACTTATTCCATTGAGCCATCTCCCCAGTTCCACCACAGTCTTAACAGGAGACCTTAACACCCCCTTATCCCAAAGAGATAGGTCAAGCAGACAAAAAATTAGCAAAGAAGTAGCAGAACTGAACCAGAGCTTTGAACAAATGGAATTAGTGGACATATACAAAGTGTGCCACCCAACCACAGCTGAATACACATTTTTTTTTCAGCTGCACATGCATCATTTTCTAAAATAGACCATATACACGTCCATAGATCATGCTTAAGTGTATGAAAGAACACAAAAATTTTCCCATGCTTAACATCTGACCACAGTGCAATGAAACTGGAAATAAATGACAAAAGAAGCAAGAAAAACTACATAAAATCATGGAAATTAAACAACACTCTACTCAGCAAGCAATGGGTCAAAGATGAGATTAAACAAGAAATTAATATCTATAATTCAATAATAAGTCAAGCACAACCTATCGGAATTTATGGGATGTGATGAGAGCAGTTCTTAGAGGGAAATTTATAGCTGTGAACTCACACATTAGGAAAACAGAATGGGAACAAATCACACCCTAATGCTACACCTCCAACATCTAGAAAAGGAAGAGCAAACCAAACCCAAAGCCCAAAGATGGGAAGAAATCATAAAGATAGAGCAAAAATTAATTCAGTCAAGATGAAGAAAACAGTTCAAAGAATTAATGAATCATAAAGCTGGTTCTTTGAAAGATTAAAATTGATAAGCCTCTTGCTAACCTCATGAAAAAGAGGAAAGAAAAAATTCAAATACAAGCAATAAGGAATGAAAAAGGTGTAATTATCACAAACCAAGTGGAAATTCAGAAGATTATCAATAGCTACTTTGAGAATCTTTACTCTCACACAATAGAAGACATAGATGAAATGGGCAGATTCCTGGAAAGGTAGAAATTACCAAAACTGAATCAAGGAAATATAACAACTCTCAATAACCCAATAACAGCCAATGAAATATGAAATGTAATAAAAAATCTAACAAAGAAAAGTCCAGATCATGATGGATTCACAGCTGAATTATACAAGAAATTTATAGAAGATATAATCCCTATACTCCTCAAACTCTTTAATGAAGTAGAAAAGGAAGCAATACTCCCAAAATCATTCTTGGAGGCAAGTATTATATTGATACCAAAATCAGGGCAAGATGCAACTAAAAAAAAGAACTCCAGGCCAGTCTCCCTCATGAACATAGATGCAAAAATCCTCAATACAATCCTAGTAAATAGAATACAGTAAATCATCAAGAAGATTATACACCATGACCAGGTAGGATTCATCCCAGGGATTCAAGGATGGATCAGTATTCGTGAATCTATAAATGTAACACATTATATCAATACAGTGAAAACTAAAAACCACACGATCATCTCAATTCATGCACAAAAAACTTTTGACAAAGTCCAACAGTCATTCAGAATCCTACAGAAAATTGGAATAGATTGTCTTTACTTCAATGTGATAAAAGCCATCTTTGACAACCCAACAGCTAACATAATTCTAAATGGGGAAAAACTGAAATCTTTTACTGTCAGAACTGGTAGTAGACAAGGGTGTCCTGTATCACCACTCCTATTCAATATAATTCTGCAATCATTAGCTAGAGTCATTAGACAAGAGAGAGAAGAGGAATAAGAACAGGTAAAGGAGAAGTTAAATTATCATTATTTGCAGATGACATGATACTTTACTTGGAAGACCCAAAAACTCCACCAAGAAGCTACTACCATTGATACACAAATTCAGTTGCATAGCAGGATACAAAGTCATTACCCAAAAGTCGATAGAATTCCTCTACCCAGATAATAAACACATTGAGAGGGAAATTAGAGAAAAAATACCTTTTACAATAGCACTGAGGAAAATGAAATACCTTGGAATTCATCTAACAAAAAAGATGACAGAGATCTTTTCAAGGAAAATTGCAGTACTCTGAAAAAAGAGATCATAGAGGATTTCAGAAAATGGAAAGATATTCTGTGCTCCTGGATAGGAAGAACCAACATCCTGAAGATGCCCATACTCCCAAAATTGTTGTACAGATTTAATGCAATCCCTATCAAACTACGACCAACATTCTTCACAGACCTAGAGAAATTGTTCCTAAAATTTATTTGGAACCAGAAAAGACCTAGAATAGCAAAAGAAATCTTGGGCAAAAAAGACAAGGCAGGAGGCATTACAGTTCCTGACTTGAAATTATAACTACAGCGCTACTGTGATAAAATCAGCATGGTACTGGCAACGAAATAGACCTGAGAATCAATGGAATAGATTAGAAGACACAGAATCCTCTATGAACACACTCAGCCACCTGATCTTCGACAAAGGGGCCAAACATGCTTACTGAAAGAAAGCCTCTTTAACAAATAGTGTTGGGAAAATCTGGCTCTCTACATGCCAAAGACTAAAACTTGACGTAGGTCTATCACCATGCAGTCAGCTAAAGTCAAAATGGATTAAAGATCTAAACATTAAAACAGAAACACTAAATCTCCTGGAAGAGAAAGTAGGAGGAACTATTGAAGACATATGGGTAGGCAAAGAGTTCATGAAGAAAAATCAAATTGCATGGGTAATCCTTGAAAGAATTAACAACTGAGACCTCCTCTTATTGAGAAGTTTTAGCATGTCAAAAGAAATTACCAACAAAGTGAAAAGACAACCCACAAATTTTGAAAGAATCTTGACTAATAAGCACTCAGAGAAAGGTCTGCTCTCTAGAATTTGTAAAGAACTAAAAAACATTAGGGCTCCAAAGTTCAAAGACCCAATCCAGAAATGGGCATCTGAGATGAACACATACTTCTCAGAGGAAGAAATTAAAGAAGGGAATAAATATATGAAACAATGCTCCATATCACTAGCCATCTGTGAAATGTAAATTAAAGGAACACTGAGATACCATCTCACCCCAGAAAGGATGGCTATCATAAAGAAATCAACAACAAATGTTGAAGAGGCTGTGGGGAAAAAGGAACTCTTCTCTGCCACTGGGAATGTAGACTGGTGCAGCCATTATTGAAATCAGTGTGGAGACTCCTTAAAAAACTAGAACTGGAAATCCTATTCAAATCAGCTATCCCCCTACTGGTAATTTTTCCGGAGCAACTGTAAACGTCATATCATAGTGATATATGCATACCTATGTTTATAGCAGCATGATTTGTGATAGCCAAATCTTGGAAACAACCAAGATGAGGAATGGAAGCAAAAGATGTGGTATTTTTATACAATGGAGTATTACTCAGCTATAAAGAATGATAAACTCGAAGCCTTCATATTTAAGTGGATGCCACTTGAAGATATACTCATAAGTGAAATAAACCAGACACACATGTGTAAATATCATATATTTTGCCTAGTATAAGAACTCAAAAGAAGAAATACCAATAGAAAGGTATAACACAGTTAAAAGGAAAGCGAGAACTTGAGGATTAGTCAATGAAGAGAGTGCAAGGAGAAAAACTGGGAAACATGACAGCGGCAAAGCCATAAATTTATGTGTACAAGATGAGTAAGGCAATGATTCTGAGGATCTTCTGCAGGTTTTCGAAACTAGCAGCTAATTGGTAGGATTCTCACCCTGACTAACTATATATGTTGATACCTGTGAACTAAGCAACTGCACTGAAGATAGCAATGTGTAATAGGAGGGTCATGCTTGGAATGCCTGTCATTCTGGTCTTCTAAATACATACTGCTTGTCATGACACACCAATTACTGCCATACTGTCTCTCAAGTAAATGTTTGTTTTAAAAAAAGAAAAGGGTAATAAATGAAGGGACAAGAAAAAAAAAAAAAGAATTCCTGGAAAAGGATGGGAGTTTGGATCCAGATGTTCTTTTCACTCACTATGAGTCAGTGCCTCTTGTGCTTACTGGACCAGGTGGTGCTCATCATAGTATAATCTCAAGCTACTGTTCATTTTGATGGAGGCTTATGGGCTTGGCTATTGCATCTCCATCTGCAGGCCTGGCTCTTTTCAGATTCACCTCCAGTCACAATCTTGGTGGGTCTCATCTTCTGCATTGCTTCCCCCAAGGGCCCAATCCCTCTCTGGCTGCCTATTAATTTCTACCTAATTTAGCTGTCTAGAATAAGATGCCTGCACATAAGAGATAGTGAATGCAGTGCTCGAGATAATGAATGCAGATAGATGAGAGGTAACTGACTTGAATTTTAGTTGTTTTCTACTGAAAATCTGCTGACAGTGAGTAACTGATTGCACCATGGAGTTACAGACAGTCTTAGATATAGGTGGCACTGGATACTTCTGGAGGTAGGGCTGGTTCATTGGAAGATCAGTTTAAAAGGGATCTATCATCTCATTCCACTTCCCTTATGATACATTGTGGACAGTGTGAACTGGGAGCTCCCAGAGTGTAGAAAAATCAAACAGATATCTGACAATGCCTGGACACATTTTTGTTTTGTTTCACAGTTGACCAAGAGTTGGCGATCACAACAAAATCTAACAAAAACAAAATATGATAATTCTAAAGTTGAAAACCTTTAGTGAAGTAAAAATCTAGGGTGAGACTCCCTGCTTCCCCACCCAACTTAGAAGTGTGTAGGTACAAATACTGCAAGAATCAGAGATTATCTCCACTGGGAAATTAACCTGCAAAGCAAGATATCTGATATGTTCAGATCCCCAACAACATGACAAGTTTCTGCGATCACCCATAGTGATTTCCACCCACTGTTTCAGAACTTTCATTCATCTTCTTACAACTCTTTCTTAATTGTGAAAGCCAGCCAAATACAACAAGGTAGTTTGCGAGGAGTCTTTTACATGAAAAATGGATGTAAAAATGAAGAGAAAAAGGGGTAATGTAGAAGAAAAATAATACAAGGTACAGAGGAGACTCCCTGTGTGCCCAGCTCTGTATTAAATCTCAGCATACAGTTACATATTTATCTGTCACCACAAACCCATGAAATTAGTATGAATGTTTACGAATGATATAAAACCTCCAAATGATGTGAGGGAAATGTAACTCTCAACCTGCTAGATGACTAGTATGCCAAGTTTGTGTTCCCCAAAATTGGGGGATGCATTTTGAGGAACAAAGGAGGTTAAGATTAGGAAATATTTATTGAGGGAAAGACAGCTCCTGCCTGTGAAGGACAGGAGGGGACCCAGAGTGTGTTGCCCACAAACCACTTCTCAAAGGAAGTTTTATATATCAAAATCATGAGGTAGGTGCAGAATCACAAGGTGGGTACAAGGTGGGAGAAAACTATGGGCAACCAATAAGTTTACAAATATGTGACTTAGGTAATATTGATCCTGTGGGGAAGCCAGTCACATGGCAAGTATGCATGGAAAGAATAAGGACCTTTCCTAGAAGAGATGGGTCAGGAGGTCTTGGTCCCTGTGGTGTATTGACAACTGGTAGACAACTTGTAACGTCTAGCTGAACTGAATCAACATGGTGCTGGGTCTGGAAGGCACACCTGAGGATTGTTACCAGCAACATAAAAAGGAGAAGTGGAGGGGAGTTTGGCGCACTGTTGATTTTCCTGGAGAAGCTTGTCACATTGGCTTTCCTGATACGAACTCGGCTGTTTTCATTGTTGGAGGAACTTGGTTCATCTCTGTTATTGAGGATGGCTGTGATTCTCTTTGGGGAAGCTCTGGTCCTTACCTGGAGCATCGCTTTTTGGCTCCAGGTCAGTTCTCTCAGCCTGTTGGCACTGGCACAGACTTTCAAGTTTCTTTCTTTTTTTTTTTTAATCAGTAAAGGACAAGAGGTTTATTTTTATTTTTTATACATATATTTAATTTTTTTAATAGATTGCAAATTGAAAATGAGTTATTTACAAACATAACTGAATATAACAATAAAAACTGTCCAAAATAAAAATGAAGAAAGAATTTACACATCAGTCATAATAGTTCACTGTGTCAAAACCAAGAAACTTATATTCATATAATAAGAATTCTCAAAGTAGAAAGGAGTAGGCAATAACTATTTAAAAATTTAAAATTTCTGAATTT
>NW_004524724.1:5287318-5293809 GCF_000260255.1 Octodon degus
TGTTTCTTTTCTTTAGCGGCTTTTAGTATACTGTTCCTATGCTGAATTTCTGGGATCTTGATTATTATGTGTCTGGGTGTGGTTTTCATTGGATTGATATTAGCTAGACTTCTATATGCTTCGGTTACAGGAATGTCAGATTGTTGCCCCATATTTGAGAAGTTTTCTGCTGTTATCAAGTTTCTACCACTGACCTCTGAAATGCCAGTCTGGGAGGCTGAGGCAGGAGGATTGCAGATTTAAGCCTACCCTGGGCAAATTAGTAAGATTCTGTCTCTATCTAAAAAAAAATAAAACAGCACTGGGAATATAACAGTGTGAAGGTCCTGGGTTCAGTTTCCAATAATAGGCGCGCGCGCGCTCATACACACACACACACACAGAGGATATGATAACAGGAAATAGCTAACAATGATTGAGAGTGGCTACTTGTAGGGGCTTGGACAAGGAGGGTGAAAGGGTGGAGTCATGGGCTGCTATCTTTCTTTTCAGCTTTATAGTGCTTCTTGACTTTTCATAATAATGCACATGCATATCTATCAGTTAGCTTCTAAAAAACTAGTCAAGAAAAGGTGAGAACAGTAGAGACTCCCTAAGCTTCTACTGGCTTTAGCCTGGCTATGGGGAGGGTAACTCCAGAATGTTTCATTTTTTGCCAAAGATAAGCCCAAATCACACTGAGCTGGGCTGAACTACTGCTCTGCTGGTTATGAATTAGTTCAATGGAAGCAGTCTCTTTTGGCTTGGGTTTGTTGGTTTGATTAGAGAATCTCAGAGGAAAAGTTAGACCAATTGCCATTTTTGGGTTATGTCTGGCTCTGAGCTCATGAGTGGAGAAAATAATAGGCTTCTATTTTTCTTATGAGCCTGGCCTCCTGAAGTTTTTTTTTTTGTTGTTTGTTTGTTTGTTCTTTACTCACTGAAAAAATCAGTATTAATTAATGCAAGAACATAACATATCAACTTCTTTTGCCTTTTTGGAAGCTGGGAGAGAAGATAGTTACGTCTGAGTAAATTCAGACTTCAAGGGCTGGCAAGATAGCACACTGGACTAAAAGCCAGCTTTGGCAATTGCAGGGACTAGGGTTCGATCCCTGGTCCTGCATGCCACTTGGGCCCCACCCCAGGGGTGTGCTGAGCTGGGGACCAAGTTCTGGTGTGCTAGTGCATGCCCATAAACCCAGCACTGGGGAGGCTGAAGACACCGGAGGATCACTATGAGTCTGAGCTGCATGGTGAGACCCTGTACCAAATACATAAATGAAAAAAAATGTAATATGGATTTCAATTCTTAAACCAGTGCACAGGAGAACTGTTATTATTTGAAAATAATGAGCACTAGCAAACATACACTGTGCCTTTCTGTTCTCCTCTGCACTCCCAGTAGAGACTGGGCCCCCAGATTGGCTGTGGCAGCATCAGCTAGGTCCCTGTGGAGCTGGAGGAGGTGCCCTGGCTGATAGGGTGAGAGGTAGTTGGGCAGCTGAAACATAACACTTAGCTCTCCTCTTCCTGCTCCAGAACTGCACAGCAAAGGTCAAGGTCACAGGGATGCAACTACCTGCTGGCTGTGTCCAGGCTGGAGGGGCCAGCTGCAGTGGATCTGGAAGCCCCGGAAGCCCTACCCCTGTGCAGCCTGCGCCACTTTGTCCTTGCCTAGTTCTGCCAGTGGGGCTCTTTCAGCGATGTGTGGCAAATGGTGCCCCTTTTTTTACTTCTTATGATGAAAAGGGAATCATCTTCAGATGCCAGCATAGTGCCTGTCTGAAGGAATGCAGGACACATTTTAGGGGACAGGAGAGGGGACTATGGGAATCAGGAGTCATGGAGCTTGGCTCAGAGCTGCAGGACTGCTTGCGCCAAAGGGTGATCTTGTTTCCATCCATGTGACAGGGACAATATTAAGGAGCAATTTTCTGTCTGAAAGGGGCTTTGTTGAGAGGAGAAAACCAAATGATTCAGTAGAGAGGTTTAACCTCAGAAGTGACGTGCTGATGTGTTTGAATCCTAAGTAGACCTAGTTGTGAGCTGGTCATGCTGTTCCCTTGCTTTACTGATGCTGGGGTCAGCAGTACATTTTCTAGCATTATTGAAAGCATGAATATTGTGTTCTGTTTTCCCCTTGGTCTTCCTCCTGTTCTTATTGTCCTCCTCCTCTTCTTCCTTCGCCCTCTCCTCCTCTTCACCCCCATCTGACAATCAGAGGAGCTACCAGAAGGGGTCACAAAGCCTGAGTTGTTGCTTGTGTTCTGCAGGGAGTGCTGCTCCACACTGGGGAGCTTAAGTAAGTCACCAGGCCCCTCCCAGAGATGTACTGGCAGAGAATAAGGAGGGGATGCAAATCTGGGTACTTCGGCCCACACTTTAGGGGATACGACTGACTTCTCAGTTCCTTATAGCTCACCGCAGGGCATAATTAGAGAGCCATCAGTCAGTCACTATGCATACCAGTCTCCGTGTCTCCTCCAGAGGCATTTTTGGTGGAGCCCAGGCCCTCAGTGGCTGCCCCTGGAGTGTTCAAAGAGTGCAGTGTCCCCAGATCCCATTCTTGTGGTCCAGGCACCCTTCTGGGTGGTGGCAAGCCCTGTGGCCCCCTTCAATGGGTGAAGCCTGCTACACTTCCTCTACTCCCATCCTTGAAGGTGGTAGGCTTATGTCCTCTGAAGTTGACTACCACCCACAGGAGCAGGCTGTGGTGCCACAGGACCCTGATATCCCCTCCTCCCTGCAAGGAGGCGCTGTAGTGCAGGCCATTGTTTCAGGCTGATTCTGCAGGCCAGAGTTGGAATGAAAGCTCACGAAGAACTGTCAAGATGAACCTGCTCTTAGGCCGTGGAGGCGGGTTGGGGGTGGTTTAAATGAAGGCATTTGCTCAGAGTTGTACAGGTTAGCAGGCTCTTAAGTGAGAAGTCAAGCAGCACACACGGCTGGCTGCCGACAGCACACCGTGCCATTAACCTTCAGTGAGTCACTGGAAGTGAGATGAATTATGTCTCCTGGGTGGGCTCTTTTTTCCCAGAGAAGGAGGGTGGCAGCAGGGATCTATTTCTATTAAAAAGGCTTGAAGAGTGTGGCAAAGTGGCTATATGTTTGCAATCAGTTCTTATTATGTGACAAGGTATGAATAATCGGAGGCAGAAGAAGCCTGGCTGTCCCTCATTGCAGAGGCACTTCGTTGGATGCACCTTGTAATATTTGGGCAAGCTTGCGTTATCTTTGTGTCTGAATTTCTCACTTCCTCAAATATGATTAACACCTCCTGGCTTGATGTGATTCCCTGAAATGCTGGCAGATTGCTTTATATGTTCAGATGTGCAGAGGGAAAATAATCCAATTTATTACTTAGGTGCTATAGTTAATATTTGCCGAAAGCTGCCGAGTAATAGGCTGGAGGTGAATGAGGCGCGGGCTGTGAACCGGCAGCAGTGTTGTGCAGAGAGGGCTCTGGCCACCTTGCCCATGGTCTTTAATAAAATGTGTACTTAGTGACCAGTGGGCTCTGGGTGGCAGAGTTGGTTTTTTTTTCCCCGTTTTGGAGAGCAAGGGTGATGGGACTGGGGTTTACTTCCAAAAGAGTGGGTTCTGTATGCAAGACAGAGATGCTGTTTTGGAAGAGGAGAGGCAGCTCTGCATCATTTTCTGATTCTGACTCTCTGGGGGCCAGCAGGGCATCTGAAAGAAGGCAGGCTCCACAGGGTCTTGGTTCTTCTCCTATGACACAGGTGAAGCACTGTGGTGTGCAGGGTCCTTTTCTGTCCCATTCCTTTGCTTAGGATGCTGTCTTTGGTTAAAAAGGGACAAGTGGTAAGCCATGGCTTTGCAGTTGATCTAAGCTGGTCCTTAGTGTTGGCTCCTTACTGCAGCTGGCTCGGGTAGAGGGAGGAGGTTTCATGAAAAATACCTGACAAAAACTCCCAGGACTGGGACTGAGAGGCCACTGGCTCTGTGGGGATGCTGGCAGGAAGAGACCAGAAACAGAGTTGTGGTTTCCAGACGCTGGGCTCACCTGGGTCCATTCACCTTTAATTTCCTCTGTCATCTCTTCTCAGCTTCTTCCTCCATGAGGCTCAAGTGTAGGCCCCATTGGTCTGAATGGTGATGCTCAGGGGAGGTCCCCTCAGTAGTCAGACACACAAGGAAGCCAGCCAAGGGACACTTCCAGACATGATGAGTGAAGAGGGGTGACTGAGGAAAAGGGGATCATAGAGTGATAGAGATGGGGGACACTGTAGTTGAGGAGGTGTGCATAGACTCAAATGATGGGGTCAGGACAGAGATCTGGGCATGACAGCACTAAGCACCCCTGAGCCTGAAGGAACAGCTAGAGCTGTGATGGCTGCAGCACAGAGCAGCAGAGCATGAAAGATGGAACTCGAGGTCCATAGAGAAGAGGAAGAGAGAACACACAGAGGGACCCGTGTGTGCTCAGGAGTTGGACTTTTGTTCTCAGTGCAATGGAGAGCCAGTGATTCAGAGGGTCTTAGTCTGGGGAATTCTAGGACATGATCTATGTTGTCAAAACTTACTCTGGTGGTTGTAGGGAAAATAGAATGCAGAAGGCAGGAGTGGCAGTCGGGACTGGGCAGGAGGTGATGGTAACCATCCCCATGAGAGATGACAGGGCCTGTCTGGGCAAGAAGTGGCCATTTTGGGGCATTGCCACATTTGGTGGTGAGCTGAGTGTGGGGTGATGAGAAGGAGATAAACTGAGGCAGGCGATTACCTTGTTTCAAGAGGAACTGGCTTCATGGAGTTTTCACTTGCTGACATGGGGGAAGGTGGCAAGCAAAAGGATGGGCGAAGAGGAATTAAGGTTATGTCTCAGGTAGGGTAAGCATTGAGATACCTATGAGATAGCAGTGGGGATGTCAAGCTTGGGCCCTTGAATGGGAGTAGTGGAGTGTGGAGATCAGACATGAGCTGCTTCTAGCTGAGATGACTAGAGAGAGTTCATGGAGTAGGGCGAAGCTTGCATTTCCTCCTTAATCTCCTCCTGCCTCTAGAGGTGGGGAAAAGAGCAGACCACACTCCCAAGGAATGTTGAAGAGGGGCAGCCAGTGAGGTAGGAGCCAGTTTCAGAGGAAGTGAGTTCAGGGAATAGTTTGGCCACTGAGGCCCCTGCATACCTACTCTATCACATTGGACTGAGAGGGAAGGGGGCGTGAGGCTGCTTTCCTCTAAGTTTTGTGGTAATGACCAGATTTCATGGGAATGGGGGCACAGAATGGGCATTCTAAAGCCTAACTGAAATGGGACTGAAATTCTGCAGGCAGACTCTGCAGGACATCTCCCCCATACTGTCTTTTAGCTTATCTCATTTTTAACAGAATTTTTATTTCATCTTACTTTTCCTTTTTGAAGGAACTTGGAGGCTCTTAGTGTCACTGGATACGAACAGTATCACTGGAATTGGCAGTTCTTCTATTTTCCTGTCTTGGCCCAGCCTTACAACCACTGCTTTCCATGTCTGTGTCCATGTTCTAGCCTCCAGACTCAAGGGCTTTGTGTTCTGTATGGAGGAGTCATAGGACAGGGTGACCATCCAATTTAGGATTCCACCAGGCAGTGAGGAAAGGATCTTTCCACTTTATCCCAATTCTGATAGAATGAACCTTTCACCTTAATAACACTAAGGTATCCCCAGAGTCCTAGCAAACAGTTCCTCTCAAAGGAGTAACAGGGTAAGATCGGAACATTTCTTAGCTTAGGAAGATGACACTGTTCTGGGTGGCTTGTCATGGAGGGGCACCTTTGGGGATGATGGTTCAGCTTTGCTTTACCCCTGTCCCCTGGCCGCAGGTGGAATTCTGAATCTTGGCTAGCAGGTCACTGTGCAGATGTGAGTAGGGTGTGGGCCATAGGGACAGCAAAGTGACATGTGTAGGTGATTGTACAAGTCCACCATCACCTTTAGGAAGACAACTGAAAGTGTGTGTGCTTTGGCAAGTTCCCTTTGTGTGCCCTTTGTTGTGTGGGTCACCTGGCCACCAGCATTTGAGTTACACATTTGAGACCCTGTTGGAGGCTGTCTTTAGTCCTGAAGCCTCTTGGAAGCCACAGGACTACCTAGTGTTAGCTACTGGGTTCTCCTTGCTGGGAGAGGGTGTTTCCTCTCTGCAGAGTCAGCACGAGCTTCAATTTCTCACATCGACACTGTGGGTAATGGAGTTGCTCTTTCACACTCTGATGGTTGTGTTTAATGACTTTGAAATGCTACATGCCAAAAGCTGTGTGGGTGCAAAAATCTTATCCTGTGTCTGTGCCCTTATTATTTCAGTTTCACTATCAGGGAGGACTGTTGTATCCAGGGAAGGCAGTGGTCAACTCCTTCTTCAGAGAAAGTTTTCTCGGAAGAACAGCTTACAGAAATGTCAAAACCATTTCAAAAGCTGAGAAAAGGAAGAGGCAAAATTTCTCTCTCTCTTTCTTTCTTTCTTTCTTTCTTTCTTTCTTTCTTTCTTTCTTTCTTTCTTTCTTTCTTTCTTTCTTTC
>NW_004524724.1:5293909-5302792 GCF_000260255.1 Octodon degus
TAGGTATTGAATTTAGGACCTTATGCTTGCCAGGCAGGTGCTTGGGCTGCTGAGTTATATCCCCAGCACAAATTCTTTCTTAATAAACACAACATTTTCTTCCCTTGTCCCTTTTTGTATAAGAATATACTTATGTGTATTCTTACAATTTTAATTATAATCCTTGGAAAGGAAATGTTTATTTTGGTGTATGGTTTTAGGGTGTTTAGTCCACAGTCTATGGCTCCATTTCTTTTAAGTCCCATGAAGAGTTGGGAACATCATGGTGGAAGGGCGTGGCACAGAACATTGGCTCATTTTGTAGTGGCCAGAAAACAGACAGAAATAGCCCGACAGCAAGGGGCTGGAGCCATAAGTAGCCCCTAATGCCACCCCCGTGAGTCACTACTTCCAACCAGATCTCTCTTCTGGTTTCTGTCACTTTCCAATAATGCTATCAAACAGCGAGTTTATCAATGGATTAGTGCACTTGGTGAATTCAGAGCCTCGCTGTTTCAGCCACTTCCTTAAAGCTCATTAATTAGCAACCAAGCCTTTAGCGTATGCATTTTGAAGGGCATTTGAAACCTAAGCCATAATATGGAACAAAAAATATTTTTTTATTATAATCCTGCCACGTGGTATAATTTCTTTTAAATAACCTATGTCTATAAATATATTTCTTTTTTCCTCATCAACTAAAAAAGGCCAACTTTATTTTAACCTTTATTTATGTATTTGGTACAGGCTCTCACTACATAGCTCAGACTTGTAGTGATTCCTGTCTCAGCCTCCCCAAAACTGGGTTTACAGGTGTGCACCACCACATCCTGTTTCGTTGGCTGACACTGTGCCCAGGATTGCGGGGCTGCCACAGCATGCAGTACTGGAGATCAAACTCAGGTCCTTGCACTTGTCAGGGAGGTGCTTAGACTGCTGAGCTATCTTCCCAGCTCTAGTAACTTTATTGTAAAGAGTAGCGTTATGCTGAGCTTTCTCATATCATTACCCAGTTTTACAAATGGGTTTTTAAAAAATAAATATATAGTATTTTGAAATACCCTATTAGTAGATGTTCAGATTATCTTAGTGTCTTTGCATTATAAAGAAGGTGTGGTAAACATCTTTTATACATGTCTTTATGTACATTTTCCATGTTTATAGTAAGTGCCTAGGATAAATTCCTAGAAGCATGGACTCACAAGATATGAAAGATGTGAAGAATTTTATACATATAGTAATTTACCCTCCAGACACCCTATGTGAATTTACACTTCTGACAGAACTGTGTGAGAGTGTTTTTCGAAGTCCTTGCCAGAATCATACCCTCATTTCAGAGAATCTGTGGCCTGACATGCCAAGGTTTTCACGCTCGTTTCTTGGCTGGTTTCAATGCTGAACCTTCCTCTTTGGTGCATTTTGGCTGTGCATAGCTTCTGCAAATTGTCCTTCAAGGACAAGAGTTTTTAAGTAGTAGTTTTTAATGAAGGTATTACATTTTCCCAAATGCATATAGCCCATGAAAGTATTGCATTACAGTGATTATTTTACTTACTTCCTCCTGTCTGCTTTTTGGCTGGCTTTTCTTTTTCTTTTCCCAAATAGAGAAGTGTCCTCAAAAGCTTCCTTTGGCCTCTTTGTTTTTTTACCCATTAAGCTGAGTCCTATGAATCTGTCATTTTTAGAAGATTGAAAAATGGTTGAATATGAGAAATTGAATGTGGTTAAGCCTATCTCTCTCTCTTGGCAGTCTGCTTTAATTTCCTTCTCTTCCTAGATCCAAATCTTCCCTATTTCATTTTAAATGCAGTACTCTTACTGATTTCTGCCCTCTCCACATCCATCATGGCCACCCTAGAGCCACTGTTCCCAGAGCCCCATGTGCATACATTTCTCCTGTTGCTTCTTAGCATCTTGTTGCTTCTGCATTGTTTTTTACATTGAGATATATAATAATATGCAAAGCTCACAGTTGTACAACCTGATGGATATATCTGTGCAACAGCTGCTTAACTCAAGATATGGAACAGTTCTGTCATCCTTAATTCCTTCATGTTCCTTACTAGTGAATAACCTCTGTCACTAACCAGAAGTAATGACTATTCTGATTTTTATCACCTTGGACTCTCTTAATGTCTGGAACTTCAAATACATCGCATCATACTATATGTTCTCTTTTGTGTTGGGCTGTTTTTCTTAATGTTGTGTTTCTGAGCACACTTTGTGCTATTGTGTCAACAAGGTGTTGTTTTTTTCATTGCTGTATGACTACCTGACAATTTGTATATGTTCTTTGAATTGATATATGGGTTGGCTATAAAGATATAAACATCCTTGAGCCAATTCATTGTTCTCTTGGACAAATACCTAGGAATGGATTGCTGGCTCATGGGCTAGGCATATATTTAACATTAAAAGAAACTACCAAGTGTTTTTCTAAATATATTGCTCCATCTCACACTGTCACCAGAAATATAGGAGGATTGATCTACATCTTTACTGTTGTCTAATAGTATGACAGTGTGTATACACACACACACACACACACACACACACGCACACACAATAGTATTGTGTTATGAGTATATGAGTAGTGGTATCTCATTATGATTTGATGAGATATATTGTTTTAACTCCATACTGATTGTCTAGCTGGCTGGCTTATAAAATGCCCATTCAAGTTTTTCTTTTTTTAATGTGGATCCTCTTGTTTACCACAGTTTTATATGAAGCCTGAAAGTCTGAATTTTTTCTTTTTTAAAATTATCTTGGCATTTTTAAATCCTTTGCATTTCCATATAAATTTTAGAATAAACTTGTTATATTCTTAAACCAACCAACCTGAGCTTGCTGGGATTTTGACTGTACTTTGTTGAATGTATGAATCAAGATGGGAAAAATCACTGTCTGCATAATTCATGTGCATGGCATATCTTTTTTCAATGTAGAGGTCTTGTACATTTTTATTAAATGTTTCCTACATATTTGATTTTTATACCATTATACATTGTATTGTTTTGAAATTCCATTTTTATTATTGACTGCTAGCATGTAGATATACAGCGTATTTTGGCATTCTAACTCTGTATCATGTTTTCCTCCTTAATTTACATAGTAGATTTTTGTAGTTGTTTATAGATGCTTTTGGGTTTGCTAGATACAGTTATATCACATGCTAGTAATGAAATTTTGTTTCTCCTTCATAATATTTATGCATTTTATACCTTTTTTCACCATTTTGCATAATTTCTGTATATTTCTTTCCTCCCCTTCAGACTGAAGGAAAATCTTTGAGGCAAAGTTGTAGCATAGTTCTTTATTTTTTTTTTTCAAAGTTTTATTGATAAACAGCAATGAGACAGTTTCAAATCAAATCGGAAGTACAGTTTCAACAAATAATACGCTGCATATATTCTTAGTGGTTAATTGCTGTACAAAATGCAGACTTGTGATCCTATTTACAAACACCATTAGAACAAATCCTTCTATTCATTAAGAGAATGCAACTATATATCTATCCCAACCACTTTGAATACACAGATACAAAATGGACATTCATAGGCATACCCCATTTTTTCTAAGTTCCGTTATTGAATATTATAGGTGTGTAAACTCAGCAAAATATTCTAAAAGAGTCCAGTAGCCCATAATAGCATTGGGTCTTCTGTTTAACTGGCAATGTCAGAAATTATTGACCTGAGTCCCCCACAGCTCAACATAACAGCATGGCTTTATTTCCCATATTTCGTCTTCATACTTTTCTACTGGATGGTTAAGACCAAGGTGAAGCAGGACCTATGCAACAAGAGTTGTAGCTTTTTGGTCTGAGAAGGTCAGTGAAATGCCCTCAGGATTTATCCTGAGATCCTGTACCTCAGATTGTAGAACCTTTGTCAGTGTCAGCCATGTGGATGAGTCACGGCCAATGCTTGGCCAATGTGCTCTCTGTGAAAAGCATAGTTCTTTAAACATAGAAAATGTAGAAGAGTTTTGATTGACTCTATAAATGATGGCAGGGAAAATAATGCACCTAAATTGTAATGCATTGTTCTGTATGATTATGAACTATCATCAAGAAAAAGGATTCTGGTGAAATCATGATTTTGGGAGTTGGTATATCTTAACTTGCAAAAGTCATTCAGGTGCACTGACACCACCCCCATGTCATTCTGCTTGGCCTATGGTTCCCAGTTCCTAGATCCCATAATAATTTTTTCTACTTATTCTATGTGCTCATCCTAGAGACTCTTGCGAGGCACTTTGAGACTTCGAAAATAGCAGCACCTACATTTGCCTGGACAGTGTGGAGCAGATGGAGGCTGGACCTCATTGCCATTGGTCCCAATTCCCTGAGCTTCTGTTAGTGTGGGAAAAAAAAAAATCTGCATTTTCAATACTGTTGGAGTAAAGCCTGGGAAATTTTCAGCTTTCAGCCTTTCAGTCCTAACAAGCAGTGGTATTTTTAGCCTTCTATTATGCACTTGGACAATGTGTGTAAAATCGTATTAAGGAGTAGAAGGGTTCACTGAGCAGGTGGTGTTCTTTTCCCAGTGAGCAGGGGTGCTCTCACCATTCGGAGGGTCTATGGGGCTCAAGAGGCCCCCTATGAGCTGCAGATGATGCCCAGGCCTGAAGGGAAGAGGCTCACTGGACTCTGATGGCCACTTCTGCCTTTGGTTGCAGGAGTAGTTCTATAGGTCCATTGTCCCTGGGCTGGGTCACGCACGGTGGGGTTGTTTCTAAAGAAGTCATTCCAATGTTTCCTTGCAAGTTTGAGCAGTAGGTTGGGAAGTAGTTAAGGAAACTTTGACTCCCAGGCCACAGAGACTGTTCTCTGGTTTCTTGCTCCACCTCCATTGACATTTTTCTATCCAATTAGGATAGAAGTCTTCTCACATGAACAATTATGTTTTTATTGTTGAATGAATATGGATCATGAAAAAATGAAAGTGATGAGGAAACAATAGAAGGGACAGAAATCAAAGAATGAAAACCTTTGTAATTTTGTATTAAATTATATATCTATATCTATATATAGATATAGATATATAACATACTTTTTTTTTAAAATTTTTATTTATTTATTTTTACATTTTATTTATTGTGTGTGTGGCCAGTTCAGCCCACCTGTGGGCGGAGTTGGCTGGCATGTGGTGCTGGGGGATCGAACCGTGGTCCCTGTGCTTTGCCAAGCTTGTTCCAAGTAGGTGCTTTGGACCACTGAGCCATCTCTCCAGCCCCTATATAACATACTTTTATATATGAGCATTAAACAGTTTTCTGTTTTTGCTTGGATTTTTGTGACTATTACTAATGGATAGCTTCTCTTTGCCCCAAGCATTTTGCCATAATCACCTGAATTCCTATGACCCAGAAATAATTACTACCAGTAAACAGTTGCTATGAAATAATTACAGTTATTTCCCAGACTTTAAGAAAGATATTATGAAAAAACAAAAACAAACAACAAAAATAGGGCTGGCCAGATAGCTCAGTGGACTAAAGTGCCTGCTTAGTCAGACACAGGAACTGGGTTTTGAACCTTGGCAAGCCCTGCTGCCCCCCCCCCCCAGGGCAAGGTGAGATAGCGACTGAGACTGGATGTGGGGCGCATGCATATAATCCCAGCACTTCGGAGGCTGAAAACAGGAGGATTACTATAAGTCTGATTTGTGTAGTGAGACCCTATAGACACTGTACTAAATACATAAAAAAGAAAAATATTATATATGCTCTTTAAAAACCTACTTTATCTCATAAGAATTTATGAGATGACTGTTTCCATGTCAGGAATTATAGGGCTGGGGCTGGGGAGATAGCTCAGTGGAAGAAATGTTTGCCTGGCAAGCGTAAGGTCCTGAGTTCAAGCCCTGGTATCACAAAAACGAAACAAAAAGAATTATAGGGCTACATTATTTTGATAGCTATTTAGGGTGTGTGTGTGTGTGTGTGTGTGTGTGTGTGTGTGTGTGTGTGTGTGTATAAAATAATTTAACCAGTTCTTCATTGATGGACTTTTTTGTATATTATTATTATTATTATTATCATTATTATTATAGTATTATTTATGTATTTGGTACAGGGTCTCATTACACAGCTTGGACTCATATGAGCCTCCTGTTTTCAGCCTCCCCAGGACTGGGATTACAGGTTTGTGCCACCACGCTTGAACTCAGTTGCTGGTTCAGTGCGTGCACGGGCAGGGATGGTGTGGCATGTAGCACCAGGGATCGAACTCTGGTTCCTGCGCTTGCCTAAGCAGGTGCTTAGTCTGCTGTGCTAACTCCCCAGCCCTTGGTATAGTTTTATTTTGATTTTTAATATTATAAGTGATATCATAATGGATATCTTTGTATATAAGTCTTAAACATTTATCTTACTACCTCTCAGGATAATTCCTAGGAGTAGATTTCTGGGACTCAAATTATATCTCTTGGTTTTTTGATTTATACTGCCAAACTTTCCTACAGATCTGAATTAGTTTATATGCTCATTGTCAAGTTGAGAGTATTTATTTACTTGTACCATTGCCAACATAATTCATTGAAAATCAATGAAAGATTTTTTAAAAATTTTACTTGATAAATGACAATTTTATATATTTATGGGGTATTATATAATGCTTGCCCTGTATTTACATTGTGGAATGATTAAACCAAGTTAATTAACACTATTGTCTCACATACATTATCTTTTTTGTGATGAGAACACTCAAATATCTCTTTTAGCAATTTTGCAGTATGCATTAACTGTCCATCCCTATGTTGTGTGGGAGATTTCCACACCTTCTCCCATTGAGCTGCAACCTCAGACCCTTGAATAAGACTCTGGGCTTCTCCGAGTTTGACTCTTTTAGATTCCATATTTGAGTGAGATCATTCAGTATTTGTCTACTTGTTCCTGGCTTAGCAGAATATCCTTCAGGCTCATCTGTGTTGGCACAAACAACACAGTGTCTCCTCTTCTAAGGCTTTGTGGCTTTTCCTTGTGCCTATGCACTACGTTTCCTTCTGTGTTCATGTGGTGATGAGAGCACTTTAGCTGTTTTCCCATATTGGGGCTATTGTGGACATTGGTACGGTGGACTTGTGCAGGTAGACGTCTCCCTGACATGCCAATTTCAGTTCCTCTGGATGTGCACCTAGGGGAGCAGTTTGCTGAATCAGATGACAATTCTATTTTTTAAATTTGGAGGCACCTCTGTTCTGTTTCCCATGATGGCTGTGTTAAATCCCTACCAATAGTGTACAAGGGCTCCCTGTTCTCCACATTCTCTCCAGCACTTTTTATTTTTATCTTTTTGTTCTTACAAGTGTGGGGCAGCATGTCACTATGTATTTAAATTACATTTATCTGATGAGTGAGGTTGAACAGTTTTTTAATACTTATTAGCCATTTGTGTGTCTTCTGAGAAATGCATCTTCAAGTTCATCCCCCAGACTTCATCTGGTTCACCTATTTTCCTGCTACTGGGTTGAGTTCCTTCTATATTTGGGTTGTAGCCCCTTATCAGCTATACGGCTTGCATGCGTTTTCTTCCCATCTGTGGGCTGCCTCCACACTCTGTTATTGTTTCCTTTGCATGAAGAAGCTTTGTAGTTTGTCACAATCCCATCTGTTTGTTTTTGCTTTTGTTGCTTGTGCTTTTGTTGTCATATCCAAAAAATCATTACCCATATCATATCATGCATGGTTTATTGTGAGTCTCTACTTGCCTGTAGTTTTGAAGTTTTGTATATTTATATCTTCAGAAAAATTGTAAGCTAAATTAGTCAGGATTTACTCAGGAAACCTAAAACTACACATCTCTAATAGTGCAGATTTCATACAAAGGATTGCTTTCATGGATGTTGGAAACACGAAAGAGCAAAAGAGAAACACTGATGTTACTTGGGCGTGGTAGCAGGAGGAAGCATTTCCTTTCCTGGATGGGAGATACAGTTCAATCACTCACCCCACAAACTTCTCTAAAGCAGTCCTTTAAGCCCTACAATAGTATATGAACACTTGCATTCCTCCAGTTCTGGGTCAAAGACTATATTAAATAATTGTTAAATAAATGTTACATTACATGATGCACAGTCATGTTTAGATTGAAATTTTTATTTTTAATGTCAGGTGCTCTTAACCTTTGCCAGTAGCTAAATACCAAAAACATGGTAAGTGCCCTGATGATTATAAAAACTTATCCTTAAACTTAACACAGAAATGTAAACCTAAATTATTTCATGTTTGTGATATTTCATTCTCAACTTTTTTAGGGTTGGAAAATTGCTTATCCAATAAAAATGAGACTTTCTAACTCGGGTGAAATGAAGTCATTATCTTAAGCAGGCACAGGCTATTTGGTCAACAATTCAAGAACATAATACAATGGTTAGTTAAGACTTGAGTCTTGGGCACAAAATCTTTTTTTAAGGGTCCTTCTGGGGACCCTGGGAAATGTGATACTCATGCTGGCTTGTATATCATTCAGAGGCTTCCCTGGGAAACCACAGAAAGGATATGATAGATGAGTTGCCAGGAGATTTTCCCTAGCATCTAAGATTTTGAACAAGCTGCTTCCCTACTTTACTAAGTGTGCTTTATAGGTAATGAATTAAGTGATATAGGGAATACATGAAAATGTATAGAGAGCCAGGTGGTTATCTGACATCATGATTGGTGAGTGTCCTTGTGTTCTCACACTAATTCACATATGTGGGTTAGATACATATGGTATGTGTGTCACGTGAGGGGACGTGCTCATGACCTGGGGTGGTGTGGGGTGGTGAGGGGCTATGGGTTGACATGGTAAAGATTCAAGAACAAGACCCAGTCCTAGCCCAGGCCTGGTGAGTGTGCGGAGAGCTTCCTGCTACCCTGCGCCTGCGGGACCAGTCCCAGCCCAGGCGCAGAGTGGGC
>NW_004524724.1:5307517-5312381 GCF_000260255.1 Octodon degus
AATGAATAGAATGATTTGTTCTAATGGTTTTTGTAAATAGGATCTCAAGTCCGCATCTTGTACAGCAATTAACCACTAAGAAGAATATATGCAGTATATTATTTGTTGATACTGTACATCCAATTTGATTTGAAACTGTCTCATTGCTATCTGTTTATCAATAAAATTTTGAAAAAAAAAAAGAAGTAAAGCCATGGTGTTATGTTGAGCTGTAGGGGACTCAGGTCAAGAATTTCTGACATTGCCAGTGAAGCAGAAGACCCAATACTATTATGGGCTACTGGACTCTTTTAGAATATTTTGCTGAGTTTACATACCTATAATATTCAAATAAGGGAACTTAACAAAAAAGGGCATACAGATGAATGTCTATTTTGTATCTGTATATTCAAAGTGGTTAAAATAGATATATGGTTACATTCTGTTAATGAACAGAGTGATTTGTTCTAATGGTGTTTGTAAATAGGATATCATGTCCGCATCTTATACAGTAATTAACCATTAGGAAGAATGTATGCAATGTGTTAACTATTGAAAGTGTCCTACCAATTTAATTTGAAACTATCTCATTGCTGTTTGTTTATCAATAAAATTATGGAAAAAGAAAGAAAAGAAAAAGAAAGATTGAAGAACAGTCACAATTTGTTGGTAGTTGAGTGCCAAGTATGGATTGCTGACATCATAGGGGCAAGGTTGATCTGACACTGAGGGTAAAGAGCAGGGGATGGTAGAAAAAATGAAAAAATGAGTGATAATGAGGCTGTGAGTCCTTTTATTCTACAGTTAGTATCTTTCAAGGTCCTTGAATGTGTCAAACAAGGATCACAACAGATACAACTTCTCCCTTTTAAAAACTTTTTCTAGTAGGGAAAACAGATAATAGTTATACAATAAACATATGATGGGTGACAGAAACATGGTGAATGTTCAAATTAAAAATTATTATGTTAATATGCAATGTATTAATTATTGAAACTGTCCTACTAATCAGTTTTGAAACTGTCTCATTGCTATTTATCAATAAAATTATAAAAAAGTATAAATATAGGACCATTTTGCTGTGGAAAAAAAGGACAGAAAAAATATATGTACACACGAGAGAGTTAGGATACATATATGGCTACTTTTTCTTAGTTCTTGAGAATAAAGGTTTGTACTAATATTGTTTAGACATCATGTCTGCATCTTGTCCTCTGAATAACTACTATAAAGACAACAATATGCAATGTATTAATTATTGTAACCATCCTACTAACCTGTTTTGAAACTGTTTCATTGCTATTTTATTTTTTTCTCATTAAAATGAATAAAAAAAAGAAGATAAGCAAAAAAATATTATGTTAAAAGACACGCTGCTATTAATCCTCCTCTGTACTTCCAACACACTGATCTCATCACCTTGCCACTTTTTGCAGCAATTTTGAAGTCCTCTTTCATGAGTGACTTTAGTTGCACTGCTGTGGCTGTTCTGATACCTTGAACTGATTCAAGATGTTTACTGTTTGATTTGAGGAATGATCCAGAAGTTACAAGGCTCTTGATCTGGAGAATTAAGGTGTTTTTACAAGCCTGCCTTTTGTGGGATGATGGACAGTAGCAGCATTCACCAGGTTTTTGATCACACCTCAGAAGGACATGCAGGAAAGACTTCCAGAGCTTCTTGAAAAAGTGGCAAGAGTGATGGGACAGGTATGTTCAAAATGAGGGAGAGTATTTCAGGGGATTAATGGCAATGTCTTTTACTGTAATAATTAAAAAAATTACAACATTTACTATTGTCTAAGTTATTTTCTTGTTGCTGAGACAATACCCAACATCCACAAAAGAAGAAGTTTATTTTGGCTCACAGTTTATAGTGGCTTCATTCCATAGCAGTCTGGTTCTTAGGCAGGGCAGCATGGCAGAGGAGAAACAGTCCATGGCAGGGCAGACAGGAAGCCGGGCTGCAGTCAAGGGAGGCAGAGGGACATATGTTATTTCAGGGTGCTCCTACAGGGGCTCACTGCTTTCCCCCAGGCTTCCTCTTATCACACCCATCTACACACCCATTAGTGGGCTAATGCACTCTCATGTGCCCATGATCCCTCACCTCCCAGCATCACACCCAGCTACACACCATCGGTGGGCTAATCCACTCTCACGTGCCCATGATCCCTCACCTCCCCAAAGCTCCATCTATGAGCATGTGAAGCTTTGGGGGGGGTATCTAGACAGAAGTCATAACAGCCATATATTTTGGTCGCACCCTAGTAAGTACTAGGAAGGAGGTGTGCAGTATGCAGTGTGCAGTAGAAATGTAATGCAGAGACTTTGTTGGCTGTGTGTTGGCAGGATAGAAGGACAGGGTCTGAAGAATGAGAAGGAAAACTGAAGGAAGGTTTGGCAGAGCATGATGAAGCTAAAGGAGGGCAGGGCAGGGTAGGCTTAGGGAAATGATTTTAAACTTTGTCCTTGGGGACCTGGGAGCCTGAGTTGAGTTGGGGCAGTCTTGGCCTCTCTAAGATAAGGCTTGTTCATGGAGTTGAGGAGAAGTGCATTGATGTTAAAGGAATTTAAGAGGAAGAGTTGTTTGCATGGGGATTGATTGTATGCTGTGATGGAATGAGTGTACACAGTGGCAAGGTTGACACCAGGGTTCTTGGTGGGCAGTGGGGCCATTAACACAGACCAGAAACACTGAAGGACATGTAGGCTTGGTGAGGGGATGGTGGTGGCCTTGGTTTGGGGCATGGTAATATGTGTTCCTGTGAGACATACAAGTGTATGAGTTGAGTACACATCTGCAGATGCAGGTTTGGTGCTCAGAATTGGGGTCTGGCTGGACTGTGGAGTGGGGGTGCTATGACTTATTGTGTTCCTTAAAAGTTCATGCGTTAGAAACTTAATGCCCAAATCCATATGTGATTGGTATTTGAAGGTAGCTTTGAGATGGATTAAAATTAGATGGGGTTATGATGGTGGCCCCATGTGATGGCATTGGTGGCTTTAGAAGAAGATAAAAAGAGACCAAAACTTTTGTGCTGCTGCTGTGCTGCCTTATGTAAGATTTTTTCACTGGAATCTGGTGCCATGCCCTCTGGCCCTCCATCTGCAGAACCAGAACCCACAGTGAACTTCTGTTCTTTATAAATGATGTAGTCTCGGGTATTTTGTCACAGACTATGAATTAGGTCTGTAATGTAGGATAGATTATATTTTTGATCTGCTGAGTGCTGGAGATGACCTGTCAAGGAAATATAGATGCTGGGGAAATGATCTGTTTAAGGGAAGTAGAGAGAAAAGGACAAAAAGAGTTTTTCATTTTATGCTTGAGCCCTGGAGAAGAGCAATTCTGTCCTTAGAGAGATGCAGCTTAATCTTAGGGCTGGTGCTTTCTGGTGTGACTTAAAGGCCCCCTCTCTCCCTTTGGAGTGGTCACCGAGGGAAATGCAATGTCTAGGGCTGCTTGCCAAGGTTGGTGTCCTTGTAGTGTACTTCCTGAGACTTGGCGTCGAATGTCCTTAGCTGCTCAGGCTCCCTCAGAATCACATTCTTCTCTCACTGCTTAGGACAAAGATTCTGTAGTTAATTACTTTCTCTCAAATTTTTTTTCTTAACATACTTCTTTTTGTACATTTCCTGGCTATTTTATCTATCTAAGAATAGGAACCATTCATATTCTCAATGTCAAGTTTAATTTTTGCTGCTAAGTGTCCTGTTTGACTTTTGTTGGCATATTACAAAAATCGAACATATAACATGGCAAGTAGAGATTTACTGAGCAATTAGGGGATGGTAAGGGTTACTTTCATATATTAGAAAGTTATTACTTATTTACCCAAGTCTTTCTCTTTTTTTAATCATTTATTTGGTACAGGGTCTTGCTTTGCAGCTTGGACTTATAGTGATCCTCCTGTTTCAGCCTCCTCAGTGCTGGGTTACAAATGTGTGCCACCCCACCCAGTTTTGGGGCTGGCATGGCATATGGTACTGGGGATAGAACCAGGTCTTTGTACTTGCCAGACAGGTGCTTAGACTGCTGAGCTATCTCTCCAGCTTGTTTTGTTTTTAGTTTGTTTAAAAGAGAAGAAAAAATTTAAAAAAAGCATTTAAAACAGTTCAGAATTTTAAAACAAGATAATGAAAATCAACAATGGTTGTTATATTGTTATCTTCAAAGTAGTTGTTCAGATTACCAGTTATAGACATGTGAAATTGATAAAAAATTAAGCATTCAGCATTGTCTTTCATCTTATCAATCTTGCATTTCAAGAAATGCAGCTCAGTATATTCTGAAAATAATAAAGTATTATATGTATTTCATATTTATTTATAATATATAAAATAAAAACATATAGAACAGTCAGATGAGCATAAGGTCTACAAAAGGATGTACTTCTGTCAACTTTTCACACTGATGTATAGTAAACCTACAGACAAGTACCTGGCACATAGTAAGTGCTTAATACATATTGTTAAAAATTGAATAGTGTGTTTCAGGAATACAGATAAAGATGTTTATTTATTTTTTTCTTTTCAAAGTTTTATTGATAAACATATAGCAATGAGACAGTTTCAAATCAAATAGAAAGTACAGTTTCAACAAATAATACACTGCATATATTCTTCATAGTGGTTAATTGCTGTACAAGATGAGGACTTGAGATCCTATTTACAAACACCATTAGAACAAATCATTCTATTCCTTAAGAGAATGCAACTATATAACTATCCCAACCACTTTGAATACACAGATACAAAATGGACATTCATAGTTATATCCCAATTTTTTTAAGTTCCGTTGTTGAATATTATAGGTGTGTAAACTCAGCAAAATATTCTAAAAGAGTCCAGTAGCCCATAATAGCATTGGGTCTTCTGTTTA
>NW_004524724.1:5318367-5329778 GCF_000260255.1 Octodon degus
CTTCCATATGTTTCTGCATTTGATTCTTTAGTGCAGATGTTATTAATTCAGGGATTTCTTTTTTCATTTCTAATCTGAGGTCTTCTATATCTTTCTGCAGCTGTTTCTTTATTTCAGAAGCAGTTGATTCATTGCTTTCAGCTGTGTGATTTCCAAGTTGTTCTGTGTTAGTGTCCTCTGTACTTGTTACGGGTGGGCTTGGGTTCTGAGGTTGCATTTTGTTCCTTCTCGTGATTTTGTGTAGCACTGTCTTCTGCCCTTTGTTGTAGATCTTTGCTGTAGTTATAACCTTCACACGTATTGAAGTTCAGGTGGAGCTCTAGAGAGTTTGGACTTATCCAGCTGTGTCTGGCTTAGGTCTGGCTGCTGTGCTCAGTTCCTTCCCGCTGTGGACCTGGGCTAGGACTGGGTTTGGGTGTTCCCGGAACTGGGCAGAAATTCCTACTGGGCGGGAGGGGTGAGGTAGGTATGGCGGAGTGGTGGGGGCAGCCCGAGGGGGTGGGAGAGGGTCCGGCCCACGCTGTGCCTGGTCTGGGACTGGTCCTGCCGGCGCAGGGTAGCAGGAAGCTCCCCACACACTCACTGGACCTGGGCTAGGACTCAGATAAAGATGTTTAAAAGATACCAGCATACTTTATCAGCAAAATCACCCTTAAGTGGCACTGGCTAGCTGATGGTTAACTGAATTTCATTCATTTTGATGTTTTTCTTTGTTTGTTATGAATATTTTGTTTCTGCTTTTAGTTCTTTAGAGCTATTTGTTTATTCTATTATTGTAGGAGGTATACATTTCAGTCCAAAACTTCAGATGTGCAAGCAACACCATGTTATTTAATTAGTTTAAATTGGACATGGAGACACATCAGTCAGCATGCTAAAAATGGATTTCAGCTGAGTTCTCTTTCCTCATCAAGATTGCACCAGAATCCAGGCAGTTGGAACACAGATGAATGAAGGATTGTGGACATGGCCCCACTTCTGACTATTCCACACACCTACTCTGCCATGTTCTTGGGACATGGTCACCTAGCAGTGGTTAGAGTCTCCCCCTCCCATGTGTGTCCCAAACCCACCTGGCAATGGTGAGCAGTTGCTGAAACAATTCACCAGCCTCAGGGTACCACAGCATATATGCTTAGCACAACATATTTTTATTTTCCCTAATGTAGCATTTAAAGCAGATATTCTGGGTGGATTGTCTGCCCAGTCGGTCCTATTCTTGCACTGCAGAGAATCAGCCTATTCCTGTCTGGTAAATCTACCATCTCCCCAGGGACTTAGGATTCTTTGTTCCTTCCATCTAGAAAGTGAGAAAAATATGGAGAATGAAACTTTTGGCCAGCCTGCAACAAACATCATTTCCTCTCACTTTCTATTGATGAGAATGGGTCATATGGTCCCTACTAGGTACAAAGCACCCTGGGAAATGTAGTCCTTTTCTGAGGCGCCACTTCGTGGCAACAGGGATTATGAATGTGATTATGACAGGGGCTATGACTGGTGACTGGTCCATACTGACCCATTCCTTCTCTCTTTGTTGATGTCAGTTAATTTTTTTCTTTTTTGTACCAGAAATTGAACTCAGGACCTTGCAATTGCCAGGCAGGCCCTTGTCACTAAGCTATATCTGTGCCATTAGTTAATTAGTTAATTTTTGACCACATTACACTTGATTGACATTAAGGACACTTAACTGATATCCTTGATGAACTCAGGCTTTAAGTAAAAGGTTAAGAAGGAAAGCTGCATCATACTGAACCTTGAAAAGCAAGATTTTCTGCGAGCAGCTATCTTGCTTTCTTTCAAAATGCCACAAGGGAGAGAGAAACTCAAAGACAAAAACTCACATTAATGTTTAAATTAGTTTTCCTGCCATGTGGATCTGTATCAAGCAGCTCCTATGGGATAGACATCAAAATGCAGCCGGGCCCCAGGCCGCAGGAGGAAGAAGGCACTTCGCTAGCACACTGTGTAGCTGCTCAGGGCTTCACAGGTGTGAGGCTCGCTGGTGGCTCCGGTCTGGGCTCCTCATCCCGGTGTGCAGATGTGGACACGCATCCTGCAGCTGTGCTCCACTTTGCAGATCTTGGTGGATCACGTGCCTCTGTGGCCAGAGCACTGCAGGATGAAGCCAGTGGGGCAGAACCTCAGGCCGAGACACCAGAGTCAGCTCAGATTGGACAGGAGAGGGAGCCCGGCATTGTGAAGCCAGGGGGACAGTGACGTTATTAAGTAGGAAGCGTGTGTAGGAAGAACAGGTCCTGGTGTACTGTAAGGGGGGAAATTCATGCTAAGTGAGGTCAGTTTGACTATTCTCTTATCTGTGCCTTGGTGCATCACTCTGATTATTGGAGTGGGGAGAATGATGTTACTTGGGCTGCCTGGAATGGGTGTGGTTATTTCTTTATTTTGGTAGCAGGAATCGAACTCAGTATCTTGTGCTTGCTAGGTAGGTGCTTTGCTGCTGAGCTGTCTCCCTGGCCCTGTGGCTCTCTTTCCAACTTCTTGTCACTCTCCAGGGTGCTACAGGAGCAGGAAGCATTGTGACTCCAGAAGATGGAGCCTTTCTGAAGCGCTTACTGTGAAGAAATCGTGTCAGGGTCGTACAAGGGCAGCTGAGGTTTGTGTGTGTGTGTGTGTGTGTGTGTGTGTGTGTGTGTGTGTATGTGTAGGACAAGCCAAGGCTGTGTTGCCTTAAAAGTACACAGTGGAGCCATAGCTGAGCTCTGTGCTGAGTAGCGTTTTTCCAGTGGTGGCAGCTGTGACTTCGCTATTTTGACATGGGCTGCAGATACAGAATCAAGCACAAATGGAAATAAACTAAATTCGGGGTTTGCACCCTGAGGTGGCACGCGTAAGGACTGATTCATGTTAGGGGGACTCAATAATGGCGGTCTCTTGACAGAGCAAGCTTGTAACAATGTTACCATTTTAGCTTTTGGAATTTGAAAGTTTCCTTCTACAATCTGAGATGCTAGACTTCAGGAATCCATTTTAAACTGCGGATAACTCCATCACCCATTTTCAGCCAACACCTTGACTGTGTTCCTGGAAACTAGCTTTCGGCTAGGAGTTCAGTGTCCACTAGAGAGGGGCAGAGCTTTGAGCAGGTCCCAGATGACTGGCGCCACAGCAGGAAGCTGTTCAAGACAAACTTCAGGCCCACCCGCTTCCCCCAGGAGCTGGGGCTTCCTACAGGAAGCTGCTCCTTCTGCAGTGTGCTTTGAAGACTTTTCCCCCATAGTATGATTTTTTTCTTTTTAAAGACAGGGTCTCACTATGCAGTTCAGGCTGGCCTTGAACTCACAGTGATCCTTCTGCCTCAGCCTCCCCGATGCTGGGGGTGCAGGTATGTGCCACCACTTCCATCACCATAGTTTGACTTAACATGAGTTTGTGCCCTGCACAGAATTTCTCCTTTCCTAATGAGAGCCTGGTAAAGAAATGGTTTTTGCAGGTGCATTCTTTTAACAGCTGCACAGCAGTGGCCATCTGGAAGGTGTCTGTGTAAGTCATGCTGTCCCCACACTGTACCTGAGTCCTACATGGGCAGGGCTCCGTCTGGACTCCAGTGTCTTCTCCCAGTGTGACCTGCTCACAGAGCAGAGAGCAGCGCAGGTTCTCAAAGGGAATGTACATCCAGGCCGGGGTGGTAAACTTGTCACCTGTGTGGGAAGCATCACCGGGTCCCCGGTATAGGAATGACGTCCAAGGGAATTGAGATGCAGTTGGAGAACACACCAGGCAGGGTGGTGTGGAGGAAGGGATCCTCATGGGTTGAGGCTGGGTACTGGGGCAGCATCATTGTGCCAGGCCCAGAGCTCAGGGGTGGTAGCCTCACTTGTGATCACTTCGGTGTTTGTTGTCCTCAGGGGAGAGGGAGGGTGAAGGAAGGTGCTCCTTCTGAGCAACTGTGAGGTAGATTGGGTGGGCTGCAAGAATTCTGAGGATCTACACGCTCGTCTCCCTGTGGATACTGAGAGTAACACAAAATTCTGAAATTATAGGAATGATTATGAAATTATATCACCCCGCCCCATCTACTCAGAAATGTGGTGGTGCGCAAGTGTGCTGGAGCTTTGTTTCTCCTGAACGAGGACGGTGGTGATAGTTACTCTGCTTGTACCTTCAGGAGGTGACTTGTGGCTAGGGGCATTTGCAGTGAGGGTCAAGATAGGAAGAGGAGAGACGGGTGATAGAAGGAAAGGCAGAGCTCCTCAGGGATTACCTCTTCCAGGTCGCACTCAGGTGATGTGACTGCTCTGCTTTCTCTGGAAGCATTTGAAAGTGCAGTGAACCTCGCAGGTGTTGCAGCCAGGACCAGTACTCCTCAAGAGGAGTCTGAGGCTGGGAAGCTGCAATAACCTTCATGGGCATGTGCATGTGTATATGTGTGCGCATGTGTGCGTGTGTATATCTCATGCACACGTGAGGGGCAGTGGAAATACACTGGCAGACATGAGCAGACAGCCTCGCTGATTCGTATCAGGACAGGAACATGACTCTCAGATTAGCAGATTGAAATCTGTTGCCTGTGCTCATCATTTCTATTTTGAGCCAGAGGAGAACATCCCCCCAACCCTTTCCTTTCCCCCATGGGCCTCACAGCCCCTCTGCTTTGCAGCTCTCTGGCTCTGCCCTGCGGGGAGTCCAGGGCTGGGGCAGGATTGTGCACAGGGCTGAGAAGAGCTATCCAGGCTGGACTGCACGGAGACAGCCTCAGGAGGAGTGAGGGCGTGACAGACAGAGACTCACTCAGAAGAGCAGGCGTGGATCTGGTGAGGGGAATGGCTCTGTGCTGGGCACCGCGCAAGGGCGCTTCCTGCTAACTTGGCACGCTGGCCCAAGCATTGTATGAGGACAGTTTGCCTTGCTGGGTATGTAGTTTTTGTGCATCTCAAACACTTGAAATTCAGTTAAGCTGTTGTGGACAACTAAACTGCATGCTTATCTGACACAGGCATGGATGCAGGGGTGTGTGTGTGTGTATTTCCTCTCTCTCTCTCAATCCCTCTCCTCCTCACCCCTCACTAGCTCGAGCAGTTATGCCGGTATTTTTGACTGTTTCCTGGGATAGAACAACTGAGAGATAAAACTTGAAAGTTGTCAAGTTGCACTTCATGAGCAATGAAAGGAAAAAGAAATAAGCTATTTAGAACTGGTTTTATTTTGATCCTTTATTTCAGAACACTGGAATTGCAAACAGATTCTTTATCCTTTCTTTTTTCTTTTATTTTACACACATGGCCCATTGTTGCTATTTTGCAAAGTCAAAATACCCTAGTGTTCACTGCGTGTCTGTGCATGGATCAGTGCGAGGGCTTTTGGTTCAGCTCTTCCTTTACTCGATTAGTTCTTCAAGCTTCAATTCCCATCTCAGCCACCTTACGAAAACGTCTTTCTTCCTCACAATCATCATGGTGCCCGTCACAGAGTAGTTAGTGCCATATCAGTGGCTGCCACTCTTATTATTACTACTGTTATCATCACTAGTGAGTGCCCATGTGTGTCCCAGGAATGGAAACAGTGGACGGGTTCAGAGGGATCACACGCACAGACCCTGCCTTTGGCCCTGAGGTTTTGGAGAAGAGTGTTAGTCGCTGTCCTGGCTCTGTCTGGTGAATGCTGTTTGGGTTGATGGCATCTACTCTAGAAATCTCAGGAAGGGAGAGACAGTGTTCATACAAAAACCATCGAGTATAAAGTGCTTCGGATGGTTTTATTGGGAGGGGCACCTCCTGGACCAGAAGGGTGTGGGAGCGTCCCACGGTTTTCAGCCTCACTGTCTCACCTGCCCGAGGGCCTGGGGCTGGGGCACAGGGGCCTGAAGCTTCTTGTATAAACTCAGTGTTCCGGGGCCCAGGTGGCAAGGGAACAATCTTCGGAGCCCTGGCCTGGAGAGGAGGTCCCTCCCTGGGCTGGTGAGTGGAGGTGGAGGGGTTAACTCCAGGACTGTGGCAGCTTAGCAAACAGCTCTTGGGGATGAGCTCACTTCTGTTTTGGGAACCTAAAGGTAAACACAGCTATATTTGTTCATGTGATCGTTGCCTTGTTCAAGATTGTTTATGTTTAGAAACTCATGTTGGAATATTTATCAGTTGGAGTACAGAAACCATCTCTGGCTACTTCTGTCCAAACGGAATCTGCGGGAAGGCCGTGGGCAAGTCCTGAATTTGGAGGAAAAGCAGGGCTTGAACTCATATCTGACTGGATAGAGGTCAGGTGGTTGTAGGTTCTGAGTACCAGGGTGGGTAGGGACAGTTATCTCAGGACTCTGATGGGACTCTGGTGCCTTTCCCCTGAGGCTTTCTGGAAGAGGACTGCGATTCCTCAGGGGCAACATGCAAGGCCCAGGTTCAGCCCCCAGCACTGGAAAAAAAAAGGACCCCCCCCCCAAGAAAACCAATCAAATTCCAGGAAGAGTGAGCTAGCCTGTCAGGCTGTCCAACTCCTTCCTGGAGGGCCCACTGTGACCACAGCAGCCAAGGAGGTTGGTCCCTAAAGGGATGAGAGCATGCAGGCGGTGGAGCCAGACCCTGGTGGATGCCCACTGCTGCCTGGCATCCATCTGATTCTCCAGGCTTCCTGTTTGCCAGTCCTCCTGGCCTTGTGTTGCAGACAGAGAGCCGTGGAGTGTGGTGGGGGTGACTGGACGAGACTGTGGATGTGAGACACCCTGGGGTCCTGGCACTCGGGGTGTGCTTAGTGTCTGCACTGTGGTCAGGAAACCAGGGCGGGGGACAAATGACAAGCTAACTTGGTCCAGAAGAACTGACCCTTCCTCTCTGCCAGGGCCTGGATCCAGGTGCCCGGAGCTTTGGTTGTCTGGTGAGCTATGCTCGGCTCCCCCGAGTCTCCTCTGCCACATCCCCCAGGAGGGCCCTGTGTACTCACTGGTGGGAGGCAAGCTAAGGGGCTGCAGCGAGCCTTAACCCCACTCACTAGGGGTGGAGAAACCTAATCTCTTTTTCTTGGTGGTGCTGGGGTCCAGCCCAGGTCCCTGCATGTGCTAGGCAAGTGCTCTAGCCCCAAGCCATATCTCTGGAGCTTTATACAATTTTATTTTGACCGGTGCTTCTCACCGAGTTGCCCAGGCTGGCTTCAGCCTCCTGAGTGTTAGGGTCGAGGGCTACCCACTGACCTCTTAAAGTCTCTCTGAATATCAGCCCACTGGTTGGCATGTTCAGCACCTGCCTTCTGGAGGGGAGACAGTCAGAGTGTGGAAGGGGCTTCTGCATTTCTCAAAGTGTTCTGCTTCCTCTGGGAGATTTTTGGAGGGAGCTTCTATTTTTAGCAAATCAGCATCACCCTCTGCATGGCAGTGACGCTATCTCTTGTCAGCTGTGGGAACAAGATGTGGGTGCTCGCTCACTGCTTAGGAAAGGTAAGGGCTGCCTGGGATGGTCGAGCATACCTATTAGCTGGCTGCACCCTGGGGCAGCAGAGTGTGGGTTTTATGGACTGCTTACTCGTGCCAGTTACGTCATAGGTGCTAGGGTCACAGCAGTGAGGGAGACTGACCTAGTTTTGGCTCTTCAGAAATATGCATTATAATGGATGTTCATACATTTTGCTTAACTATGTATCTGGGGTGTGTGTGTGTATGTGAGTGTGTGTTACTGGGGATTGAACCCAGTACCTTAATACTGAACTACGTCCACAGCCTATTTATTTATTTATTTATTTATTTATTTATTTTTTGAGACAGAGCCTTGCTAAGTTGCCCAGGCTGGGCTTGAACTTATAACTCTCCTGCCTCAGCCTCTCAGCCTCCCAGAGTGGCTAGGTTACCGACATGTGCCACCATGCCTGCTTTGTAACTTCTTAAAAAAAAAATTCTATCCTTTTTCAAAAATGACCCTGACAGTTTTGGAAAGTGACAAGCATCCTGATTCAGTATGTTGTCTATACATGGCTCTCACATTAAACAGGTAAGCCAGAGAATAACTTGATTACTGATGCTGTCACCAGTGTGATCCAAGCTGCCATTATTAAAGCACTTTTTTCTCTTGACTCATGTCTAGAAATGTCTAGAAAGAATATAAAAATAGACGAAAGGAGAAGAACATCATCACTTTGTCTAACAATTCCACTCTTGTTGATTTTGCTGTATGCAAAGTTTTGACTGGGTTCCATGACTAAAAATACTCTCCCCGGGTCGGTGGAATCTCACTGGGGAAGCAACTGTGCTGCTGATATTTATGCATGTCTGAAGATTCTACCCACCAGGAGCTCCACGGTGGCTGATCTGGAATGAAAACATAGTCCTGGGAAGGGGATTTAATTCAGATATTGAACACATTAAGAAATATTATTCAAATGACTACAGAAGTTTGGTTTTACGAAATTAGAACCCTGGGAATCAGTAGCCAAAATTCACATTTCTGACCTCATGAGAGCTGGATGCAACCAGAGCTGAAAGCTGCTGAGCCAGCTCCAGGTTCGGCTGAGGGAGGGAAGGAGGCTCTCGCACCAGGCTGGCTTGTGTGGAAGGGAGAGAGCACCTGATTAAAAACCACCTCTTCGCACCAGCGTGCAGCGGAGATGGGAGCTCTTAGCTTCGATGACTAAGTCCTTTCTGTCCAGTCCCCAGTGCTGGGGGGACTCCTGTGGACATGAGCCTGTGCTACATAGGCAGCCAGGTTGTTTCGCCAGGCTCCTGGGTTCTGCTGGCACAGGAGGCTCTGCAGTTGCCCAGCAGAACTGCTGCTCCCCTTGTGCTCCTCCTGCAGACTCAGCCCGCTGTGATCTTCCAGATGAGGTGCTTAGTGCTTTCTTGCACTCTCTGTTTTATCATATGGAGTGTGAACTCTATATGATAAAGACCAAGGTGGGTAACTCTGTGTGTGTGTGTGTGTGTGTGTGTGTGTGTGTGTGTATCTTTAGCAGGAGTTGCGGCCACTTTAATCTAAACCATGAAAAATGAGAAGAGTGGATGTCCTCACTTAGTTTCAGATGTAAATGTTGTCTGGCCATGAGGCACTGAAAGGGAGCCTGTATGTGCTTTAGGGAATGCTTCCCTTAGCAGGAGCAATGTTTAATTCCTAGCAAAGAGGTTGATGGGTTTTGGATTGAATTAGCTTGGTGTACAGGACACAGACAACACTTGTAATGTGATCTGCTGGGCTGGTGGCCTTTCCCTCTCTGTCTGGCTACCTGAGCTTCACAGGGACATGGGGTGCTGTGATCACTGGTGGTCCTGGGTTCTGGGGTTCAGTTTGGGGACAAGGTGTTAGACTCATGTGTGGGAAAGGAGCAAACACCAGAGAAGCTGAATGGGACAGGGGGCCTAGCTCTACCTCAGAGGCCTTGGCGAGCTCAGGAAAGGGAGGAGGGAAGTAGTTATCGGCCTTATCAGTACCCGCCCTGGGCTTGGAAGTCAGTCTCCTGGGACTGACCATCCAGAGTGGGTAGAGAAGTTAGGACCAAAGGCCTAGGTGAGCCACATCCCAGGGACAGTGGTGCTCAGAGAGTTTGCTGACCAGCATCTGCTGCCAGTAGACGGTGTTGCCAGACCTGTGTGCCAGGCACTCCAGGTTTGGACTTGGCACTCCTGTCTTAGCAAGCCCTCTGCTGGGACCTAACCCATGGGAAATTGGAGAACCACACCTCTAAAAATAGCTAATGGGCACTCGGGACCCCAAGTGTGTCACCCAGGACCATGTGTGCATGTGTGGGTGTCCAAGGCTGTCCATGGAAAAAAAGACTTTCTTCACCTGCCAAATGGTTAACAAACAGGTGTTTTGATTTTTTTAAAAAACTTTCTGCTCTTTTTAAAGCATTCATTAATTTGCTCATTCAGTCAAACATTGGTGTCTGCTATGTGTTGAAGCATGAATTTACATTGAAAGACATGGTCTTGAGGTGCAGCCATTTTCCTAAAGATGACTCAAGTTGGTCCTTCTCATGGCAGAGCAGTATTCTGCAAATGCATGTAAATATATTTTCTTTATCCATTTATCTATTGTTGGTGGACATTAAGGCCACTTCCAAGATTTAGCTGCTAGGAATTGTGCTGCTATACACATGGGTGTGTGTGGACCACTGTAATATGATGGCTTTAACTCTTTGGGAAGACACCTATGAGGAAGGGAAATGGTTGGGTCAGTGGAATTTCTGGTTTTAGTTTTTTGAGGAATCTTCATACTGATTTCCATAATACTTATATCAACTCCATACAATCTTTACATAATGCAAACATGTACTAATAAAGATAAAAATTTTTAGAAAAGTAAAACTCAGTCTTGGCCATCAAGGTAGGAATGACAGTTCTGTCCCTAACAGTAAGTGCACTGGTCTACTAGAGAGGAACATAAAAAGATATGGAATCAGAATGGAGGAGGCTGTACGGGCCTGATGGGGGGGTGGTGCTGGGGAAGTGTTCATGGAGAAGAGGACAAGGGGTAAGGAATGAAGCACTTACCTGGCAGGATAGAGAGGACTGTGAGTGGAGGAGATGCAAGTGGGACTGAATTTGCTTAACAAGCTACTTCGAACTTGGCTCACCCAATACAAATGCATCTGCTATTCTGTAGGTGACAGGCTTACCCTGGGACTCACAGGGCTAACTTCACAGTGATGGCAGAAAGTGAGTCCTTCTAGAGGTTCAAGGGAACAACCCACTTCTGTCCCTTTCCCAGATGAGAGATGGCCTGCATTCCTTGGCTTGTGTCCCTTTCCTCATCTTCAGAGCCAGCAATGGCAGAGTAAGTCTTTCCCACTTGACCATCTCACTGGCTTTCTAGACTCATGTAATTAGATTTTCTGTACCAAAAATGTTGAATACTATGCCTACATTGAGGTTGCTAAATTTAACCCCACTCACAAGATTCTTTTGCCATTTGAGGCTTTAAGGGTATGATGTGGCATCTTCAGAGCCATTGCTCTGCCTACCACAGGGACAGCATGGGTGCCCAAAGCAGGGAGGCTGTTTCAGAAAGGGTAAGAAAGTGTACAGTGGCTGTACCATGGCCAGAAGTGGGGAAGAGATGCTGTCAGCAAAGGTGCAGGTGTTAAAAGTAGTAATGGTTGAGTTTATTCAGTTGACACTTTCAGTAAAGAATTTCTTTTCTCTGTTTGGGGAAAATGAATGTTAGCTAATGGGACAGGTGTATTTAGTTAGAGGAATTCCAGTTTTTCTTTTGTTTTCTTTACTTTATTGATGCATCTCACTCACTGATCTGGAAATGCATTGAGGGTGAGTCACAGGAGTCTTGGCACAATAGACTTGATCTTCAGTTAAACTGTAGCCTTTGAATTGCTATGTTCAAACAAGCTTGATATCTGTATTACCTGAATGGAGGAGGGTGACATCCCAGGAGGGACGGTGTCTCTGCAGGAAAGCAACAGTGAGTGTCTTCTTTGTGAGCACCTCTTCTTCTTCTTCTTCTTCTTCTTCTTCTTCTTCTTCT
>NW_004524724.1:5330014-5338830 GCF_000260255.1 Octodon degus
TCTTTTTTTTCAGCACCTCTTCTGACCTGGATCCTCATTCTTTATCTGCTCTCCCAGTTGAAGATGGGGTCTTATAAAAGCAGACCTTGCTGGCTGTTTTAGAGCTGCCAAAATTTCAGTCCCTGAGCGCAATTCCTTGAGCTCTGGAACGCATTCTCGGTGGTCACAGGCCAGAGTTTACTCAGTGCTTCTTCATGAACTGTAATGGGTTTTGAGTTATCTGTGACCCACACGCCCGGTTGGATCCAATCGCCAGCACATGTTTTATCATATTAAAAGCTCAGATTTTAAGAGCTGGCTATTCAAGTGCTTCCTGCTGCAAAACTACTCTAAATGGCAGTGGGTTGTTTAACATTTTTCCTGTCATACTTCCTACTGAGAAGAGATGGGAGAGAGGAGAGTCAGGTAGTGGATGTTAGATGGATCTTAGTGATAAGCGCAAAGGGCATGAAACTGGGAAGAGTGGTTTTAACCAAAACAAGGAAGAAGATTAATGCCAGGTAAGAGAAAATGTATAGTGGCTTATGAAGGTACCTGGGCATTGGGAGCACACTGGCTTGAATGTAAATTTACTTTGTTAAGGGAAGTGGAAAAGTAAAATAAAACATTTTTAAAGTAGAGGCTGGAGCCTGAATATGTTAGCAATATTTGTTTCTATAAGGAAACTGATAACATATAGTCAAACTTCCCAGAGACACTGTCTATGAAATATCTGCTTGCAGTCTTGCAAGCCTGTGTGCAGATGTGCAGGAGAGAGGTTGCGGGAGCCTATAAATATCACTCTCCTTTCCTGCTTGAGTTTGGAACTAACAGAGAGACACAGGAGCCAGACAGATGAGAGGAAAAGCGTGTGTATGTATGTTGCTGATAAGAACTAGATTGGAGGATGTAGCTTTAGCTGGGAGGCTGGCTGGGGTTAATAATTCTGTTTTTTGAGTTGGGGGCTGGCAGTGCTGGAATAGCTGTGTGCCTCCTCAGAGGAGGGGGGCCTGGGGGCTCAGTTGGCACTGGTAGATCTGCAGAGAGGAGAGGGGCAGAGAGAGCCTGCCCCCCCATATTTCCCAATTCCTTTCAGCAAAGAACCTGTATTTCTGCTGCCCAGGCAGATTGTCTTGCCTCCTACGAAACCTGAAGCCAGACTTAGGCTTTCTGTGCCTTCTCTAGCAGAATCAACTTAGATTTGACTAAAGATTTCATAATCGAGTGGGGCGGGATGGGCAGTTACATCACAGAGCTGACAGGTTTTTTTGTTTTTCCACTCAAAAATATCCTCTTAGACATTTCACTAAAGGCTGTGTCTCCAGCTTGTCAGAGCTTGGACAAGCTTGGATTGTAGCTTTGTCTTTCTTCCCACTACCCTCTTGGTTCCTGCCATGACTTTCTGTCTTGCAAAAAGAATCTGCGTGTATGTCCATGTCTTGGTTTTGTTCCTTTTTAGTCCAAGGTCCCTTGGGAGCCTCTCTAGTCCTCAGTTTGGTAATCTGTGAACAATCTGTCCAGCCCTCAGGCATACTGAAGTCTGAGGCCTTGTAATACTTGCAATGGTGTATCAGTCATTTATTGCTGTGCATTTCTGAAGGTCAGGAATGCAGCAGCCATGTAACTGGATAGTTTCTCATGAGGAAGCTGTTGGCTGGTGCTGTGGTCCCAGGAGGCTTGTGTATGGGTACAAGACCCACCAAGTTCACTTACAGTGTTGACAGGAGGCCTCGCTTGGGGTTCTCCCTGGTGGGCTTTCTATGTGGCTGCTCATGGTCTGGAATTCATCAGACTGAGGGAACCAAGAGGACCAAGCCATGAGTAGTCCTCAACGGGACTTCAGTGTTAGGACGAGACTTCAGAAGGGACTTACCAGCACTCTGTGGCCAGTCACAGAGACAAACTGGCATGTCACGGGGGAGACTTACATGAGGGGTGGCTCCCAGAAGGTGAGGACTGCTGTTGGCCTCGTCCTGCGCTGGTCACCTGGACAGCCAGGTCTCAAGGGTACCTGGGCTCAACCTTTGCTCCAGCCTGCTGAGGCTGCTTGGAAATGGGAGTGGTCAGGCTGATCTTGTGCGTCCGGATTTTCAGTATGAAGTGCACTTATGCTCTGGAATTGCTGATCTAGACTTTGTTTCTGGCTGTGCCAGGTTGTCAGGGAATAGTGGGAATGGTCACACAGGTTTGAAAACCACTTTTTATTAATTAATTAATTAATTTATTTATTTTTGCAGTACCAGGGACTGAACTCAGGACCCTGTGCTTGCCAGGAAAGCGCTTATTCTACTGAGCTCTCTCCCCAGCCTGAAGACCACTTTTTAAAACTTAAGTTTATTTCTTTTTTAATACAATTGAGTTTTGTTATTTATTTTAACTGATGAATAACAGTGTCATGTATTTATGGGGCACAATGTGATATTTTCATACCTTATACATGGTGGACCAGTTAACTCAGATTAGGTATCATGGCCATTATTTCAAATATTTATCATTTCTTTGTGGCAAAAACATTTACAATCCTCTTTTCATAGAATCTATTTTGAAATACATTATATGTCATTGCTGTCATCTTCTTAAGAGCCTGGGCAGGGGCAATCAGAGGAACTGGGGGTCCTCGGGCCTGCCCTGTGGTATCCAGGGCCGAGGGCAGCTGCAAGGGTCCTGGTGGCTTATAGCTGGTGCTTCGAAAGCCTTCTGCATGCAGCAAGGCGCCATGTCCTTCCCAGCCCCAGAGATGACTTCCTGTGGTCAGCAGTAACTCAGCTAGCCTTCCGTCTGTGCCGGCCCCTGACAGTCATAGGCCTGCTCAAGAGTCACTGAGGGCTGAGCAGTACTTGCCCCCCTCCCCCAATACCAAGTGATCCCAGCACCTTCAGTACCAGCTCCTGGAGTGAGAAACCAGACCACTTCAGGGGCTATAAGTGCAAGTGAGAACCAGCCAGGCAGAAGGGAGGAGACCTGGGAGAAGGAAAAGCAGTGGCACAGACCTGCACCGGCCAGATCACTGAGGGCCTCCCAGGTCACTCTGGGAGTTTCACTTGTCCCTGAGGGTTGCAGGAATCTCTGATGGACAGTTGTCAGCATCTTGGTTAAGTGGTTTACATCACTTCTATTTTCCTAATGATTTCAGAGTCTGTCTCCCAGAAAGAAAACAGGCACTTGAAATGCTGGCTTGCTTGCCTTTGGTGTTATTCATGAGCCTGAGGCCCAGCCGTGCAAATCCCACCTCTGCCCATCATCGGAGATAGTGGTGCAAACCTGTGGCACATGTGCTGCAGCAGGCACTGAGCGCTCGCTCTGTCACACACACAAGCCAAATCACCCCAGCAGCTGAGCATCAGATAATAGTTGCTTTTTCTAAGCTAAAACTTTAGTATTCAGGGTTAATTGCAGTGTTGGCACTTTGTGATAAATAAGTGGGTTTTGGGTTGCAGTTTGAGTACTCGGCCTCTAAGAAGTTCACCATCGCTGGTCTAAGAGGTCAGGTGAGGTGGTTCTCCACAGGAAGCACACTGATCTCACTGGGCAAGGAGGTCACCCCACGCCACATGTACACAGTGCATGCCTAATATATTATGCTTCCTGGTGTAACATATGTCTTAGCCCGGGTAGCACAGTGGACAGGTCATTGGTGGGTAGGGAAGAAGGATAAAGGAGCCATCGATCCTGTGCTTCTCTTCTGCTCTAGGGAGTTGTGGCTGTGGGGGAGGACTTCAGCGCCCAAGTTAGCCTGCTCTACCCCACAGCCACCAACTCCACATGCAGGATTCCAGGGAAGCCTATTGAGTTGTCCACTCACCCAAACACCTTTCCTTTAGGAACACATTTCCTGAAGTTATTGGTGCTGGAATGTGGCTGTAGGCCATCTGCTGACCACCAGGAAATGGACTGTTCCCCCTTCTGCAGATCTCAAAGATGGCACTCAGAGATGTCAGGGGACCTCAAGACCCAGGGGCTACTTAGAAGGGCAGCCCCAGAGCTCTGACTCAGGATTGCTTTCCCCAGGGCTCAAGTGCTTCCCACAGGAAGCAAGAAAACAAAAATCAATGCATTCCCTGTTGTTCTTGCTAGAAAAATGGCAAAAATTCTCAGTTGAAATTGAGAATAATGGGCTGGTAAGATAGCTCAGTGGTCCAGAGTGCCTGCTTAGACAAGCATGCAGGGAACGTGGTTCAATCCCTGGCACTGCATGCCATGCCATCTCTGCCCCCAGAGCAGGCTGAGACAGCCACAAAGAAAAAAGAAAAGAAATTTGAGAATAATAAAGAGGCAGTATAGCCTTTCTCTCTTTTTTTTCGTTGGAACTGGGGATTGAACTCAGGCCTTTGCACTTGATAGGCAAGCACTTATTCTACTGAGCTATCTCCCCGGCCCCCGTATAGCCTTTTATATATTACATGTTGCTATGTTTTGCTTTGGGCTAGTTGAAAAAACTTGTTAGTCCATATTTCCCATGCATAATGACTGCACTTCCCATGGGGAGATGATATGTGTGCAGAACACAGCTTAATTCTTTTTTTATCCCCTTCCCCAACACTATGGACCCCCCATCTCTTGGTCTCCTTTCTATTTGCAAACTTAGTATTATTTTTTTCTTTCAATTTTTTCCTTAGTACATGTTTGCAGCATGTATGAACAGATCTCTTGTGGGGAGGTGGTGCTTGCCTATAGCATATTTTAATTCTTTACTTTTACTCCTTTGCCTCCCCCTCCCTCCATCTCTTGGTACCCTTCCCATTTGCAAAAGAGCTCTCTCCTCTTTTCCTATTATCTGTCTCATTTACATTTTGGGTTTTTATGTAAGGGAAATCATGCGATATTGAAGCCATGTGTCTGATTTATTTCACTTACCGTTATGGGCTTAAGGTGCGTCCATTTTCCTACAAGTGACTAAGTTTGTCTTTATGGCAGAGTAGTCTGCCATTGTGTGTATATACCACACTTTCTTTACCCACTCATCTGTTGGTGGACATATATAGGCTGCTCCCAGACTTCGCTATTATGAATTGTGCTGCTATAAACATGGGTATGCATATAGCACTGCCACATGGTGATCTTGGAGAAGATACCTAGAAGGACAAGAGCGAGGTCGAATGAAATTGTTTTTAGGAATCTCCATATTGGTTTCCGTAGTGGTTGTGCTAGTTTACATTCTTCCCAGTAATGTAGATGGGCTTTTTTCCTCATGCAGCCTGGCCAGTGTTTGTTATTATTTGCTTGCTTGCTTGCTTGCTTGCTTGCTTGCTTGCTTGCTTCCTCCTCCTCCTCCTCCTCCTCCTCCTCCTCTTCCTCTTCGTCCTCCTCCTCCACCCCCACCTCCTCTTCCTCCTCCTCCTCCTTCTCCTCCTCCTCCTCTTCCTCTTCGTCCTCCTCCTCCACCTTCTCCTCTTCTTCTTTTGTATTTTAGTAAGAGTCTACAGGATCTACAGGGTCTCACTATGTTGATTGGACTCGTAGTGATCCGCCTGTGCTCAGCCTCCCCAAGTGCTGGGATTACAGGCACGCGCCACCATGTGCAGTCTCAATTACCATGTCAGTGCGCCCTGGGGGTGGGGCCGGCATGTCATGCTGGGGATTGAACCCCTGGCATTGCGTTCTGCCTAATCAGGCGCTTTAATTCACTGAGCTATTTGGCTGGCCCTAGTTTTTGGTTTCTTGATGGCTGTTCTTTCCAGAGTAAAATAGAATATCCATGTTGTTTTAATTTGCATTTCTCTGATGACGGGTTGTAAGATGCCCATCCTGTCTTCCTCTTGGTCCAAGAAGTTCATATTTGTAATTCTAAAAATATGTTACTGGAATCTGTGCTGGCCTCACCCCAACCTGCTCATATTAAAGAGCAGCAGGTGTGAGTTATCAGGGAAACACATGTGCCATTTGCAAAGACTTCTAGCACCTTGGCTAGACCAGTATGTATTGCTTAAAGCCAATTGAAGGGATAAGGAAAAGTCTCAGCCAGCTCTGTACCTATCAATACATGGCAATAGGGTCAGCTTCCGCCAAAATGGAGACAACTGCTCTTCTTTTAAGGAGAGTCACTCAGGTGGTCCTCCACAACCGGTGATGTTGAACTTTTTTTTTTATGGGAAAGTAAGCCCTTAACCTAGAATATTAGAGTTGTGAACTTTCACAGGTACACTATATGAGATCTGCTTTGTTATCCTATGAACAATTCTCCCAGAATGAAATTCATTCGTGTGTCGGGGACTTACTATTATTTATTGGCCATTTGAATTTTTTCTTCTGAGAAGTGTTGATTCATTTCAGTTCCCTATTCTTTGATTGGGTTTTTTTTTTTTTTTTTTTGTGTGTGTGTGTCTAATATATATAATAGTTTTTTTTGTAAAACTGGGAATTGAACTCAGGACCTTGCACTTGCCAGGCAGGTGCTGTGCTGCTGAGCTATATCCCTGGCCCCTCTTTGTATATTTTAGGTATTAGTCAAATGTCTGAGCAGCTGGAAAAATTCTTATCCTATTCTCTACCTTGTCTCTTCACTCTGTTAATTGTTTCCTTTACTTTGGAATATTTTTGAGAAGTGGAATTGTCTTGTCTAAAGGTCTACAAAATATGAAGGTTTTAAAAGTGTGTTTGGAAGATTACTCTCTTGGAAGAGGACTAAATTACTTTCTAAAAGTGTGTGTTTTTCACTGTTGGAACCTGCCTCCCAAAGATGACTACAGATATCATGAAACATACTTGAGCGTGTTTGCTTTGTGTTCACCATGTGCTCCTGTGCAGATTTCGAAGGGCTCTGTTTGGATCTGCAGCAACAGGGATGGGGAAAATGAGGCTCTAATCACAGTTTGGCTCACAGAGGCTCATAAGGAAAGTTTTAAGAAGCATCAGAAAGGTGCAGGAGAAATTAGGTTTTATTTATGTTTATTTTATTGACTGTTCTTCATGAGATTTCACATGATGTCATGTTATGTGTTTGAGGATTGTTCACAGGCCGATGGGCTGATGCCTATGAAACTAGTCATGTGTTAATTCAGGCTGTCTTTCCTGGAGGACTTGAGGTTGCTTGGAACGCATCTAACGCCACCATTCCCAATGTACTGGGTGATCACCTTTCCCCACTCGGCCCCCTGGGTCTGCCTCTGTGGTCCTCCATGGTCATTCTCCAGTCCAGGGCACAAATGAGTGAGGGCACCATCCACCTGCCTAGGCAGTGGCAGGGTGCTGTCCCCACTGTGGCTGCACAGGCCCTCCTCCTACCAGTGGCACTAAGAGCCCTCTGCACCCACATCTCATCAATGCTGGGTGACTTGTACAATTTCTCCCATGTTAAGGAGCTACAGGCTGGGGATTTTTTTTTTGGTGGAATCGGGGATTAAACGCAGGCCCTTGCACTTGCCAGGCAAGCACTTGTTCTACTGAGCTATCTCCCTGGCCCCTTTTTTCAGGTTTTTTTTTTTTTTAAATAGAAATATAATCAGCTCTGTGTGTGTGTGTGTGTGTGTGTGTGTGTGTGTGTGTGTGTTATGTACATTTGTCCTTAGTGTCCCTGGTCCATGGGGGTTGATTTGAGGACCTCTACAAATGCTAAACTCTAAGGATGCTCAAGTCCCTCACAGAAAATGATGCAGAATTTGCATAGGACCTATGTGGTTCTCTTGTGTACCACCAGTTGTCTGTAGATTATTTATAAACATGTTTATAATATGTGCTATGTGAGTGGTTGCTACACTACATTGTTTAAGGAATAATGACATAAAAAGTCAGTACATTTTGCACACAGATGCAGTAATTTAGATTGGGGTTGGTTGAATTAAAGGTGCAGATACAAGGGTACAGGCCACAGACTGTGTGTTTATGCATATATATATATATATATATACTTGTTTTTATTGTTTATTATATTTTATATGTAAAAGTTTCCAAGCCCATATTTACAGCAGTGCAGCACACATTGCCCCTTATGCCTGCACTGTCTTTGCTCTGGTGCGATGGCTGCAGGGCTAGAGTTTCTGCAGAGCCTGGGCAGCCTGAAAGCCAGAAATAGTTACTTATTTCTTGTCCTTCACAGGAGAAGTTTGCCAGAGCCTGCCCCATTCCCAAGGTTGGAAAACACGTAATGGCTGAGATTTGGCTTTATCCATTTGGGAAGCTGATGGAGGTGAGGGAAGAGACAGAGCTCTTAGCAAAGTCAGTTTGTTGAACTGCATGTGGACCTAATAGCCTTTATTCCTGCTGTCCTTCCAAGATGATGGCAGTGAGGGTACAGAGAACACACACAGCAGCTGTCGCTGCAGCCGGCTCCAAATAGAGCTTGTGAATTGGAGGCGGAAATTCCTAATTGTTTTGGACCTAAATGCATTAGACAGCAAGCGCATATACTGGTGGGAGGGCTTTGCATTTTTCTTTTACTCTTTTCTGATGTTCTTAGGCTGTGATCTTCCCAACTGTGTCATTAAGGTTTATTTGCGGTAATTACTGAGATCAAAGTGCATGTTCTCAATATGTCAGAAGAACTATATTATTTGCCTCAAAAATTTTCTTAAGCTGCCAACCATGAGACACTTAAAACTCAGTCCTTCAGATAACTTTGTAAAGTACTTCTGGGAGACTTTTCTTGTTTGCCATGCTGAAGACAAAAAGCAGAAGAACATGCCTGTTTTTGTGTGTGTGTGAGTAGAGCAATTCTAGAGCATAGAATTCTTTTTTTTTTTTTAATAAACTTTATTTCAACTTCTTTCACTGGTAATAATTTTATTTTATTTATTTTTTTTTCATTTTTTATTTTTTTTATTTTTCAACAAATAATACACTGCATATATTCTTCTTAGTGGTTAATTGCTGTACAAGATGCGGACTTGTGATCCTATTTACAA
>NW_004524724.1:5339170-5355444 GCF_000260255.1 Octodon degus
CCTCAGGATTTGTCCTGAGATCCTGTACCTCAGATTGTAGAACCTTTATCAGTGCAGCCATGTGGATGAGTCACGGCCAATGCTTGGCCAATGTTTAATAAGGATTTTTTTTTTTTTTTTGTTCCTCGAACGCCTTCAGGGCACTTTTGGCGAGGGGGCGAGTTGTGAGGTTCGAACTCCAGCAACCTGAGGCTGACAGCTTTGTGGAAGCAGCCACTTAAAGGCCTGAGCTAGGGCCAGGCCCCCTAGAGCATAGAATTCTTGGGGCAAGTTGTGGTTTAGACATTTTACTTCATTTCCATTTTATGAACAAATTTTCTTAAACATTCTTGCTCATTATTATCTAGAATGCACCCCTTGAAGCAGTGACACCTTTCAGAAATATCTAGAACCAAAATTTAAAAAATCTGGGACACTACTCGCCTGATACACTATAGTTTGGATTCTGTGTGACACACTGTTATGTTGTCTTTGAGGGCTTGGTCATGGGCTAAGGCTGTCTGCTCCCATCATTTCTCCCAGCGCTTGCTCCTTGTGGCACTTTGGGGCTCAGCATTGTGGAATGAGGGCATCATGTTAGATGTTCATGGCGCCCAGCAGCTGGAGAAGCCATGGTGGGGAGAGGCGCAGTAAGGGATTGCTGCTGGTGGAGAGGAGGCTTTATGTCTTCATAGTAGTGAAAGCACCAGCATAAACTCTCAAGGACCACTGAGGGGGGCTAGCTGAGTGTCAAAATTAGATGCTGAGGGCTTTCTTTGGGTGGCACTGGCCATTTTTGAGCTCTTGTTGACACTATGCTTGGGTCCTTGCCCACCTTTTTTGTCTGCATTGTCTCATCCCTCCTTACTACCACACTCTGGGGAGGAGTCTCAGGCACTAACAGTTCACGTAAGGTCTCTGTTATGGGCTATGTCTGGATGTCCCTAGCCTCACGCAATCATGGCTGGACTTCTCAGAGGCGACTGAATCTATAGTTTGTGATTGGTTCATTGTCTAGTGTTGGGTTGAGGGTGTGAATGCTACCACTGCCCTAGGGCAGGTAGCCTGCATATAATATAAGGGACAGGGGAGGCTTGCTCCTCCCTTTTGCTCTTGTTGCTTTTGCTGTGAACTGTTGTTCTTCTGCCCCACTACCATGCCTTGGAGCCAGCAGATTTAGGGACTGAAAACGCTACAAACTATGAGCTAAGTAATTTTGGGCATAAGATTATTTTGTCCCAGCAATGAAAGTAAAGTGACACAGTCATACATCTCCTGAGGCTGGAGATAAGAGTCAGGATGCCAACCTAGCTCCTGGCTCCAGAGAATCAGAGACTGCCACCAAGTTGTACAGACAGCTTAAAACAAGACTTGGAGAAAGGAGCCAGGGTGTTTGCTGGATGGTGGCGAAGGTTGATCTGAGCCATAGAGTTAGACTCTTAACTTCCAAATAGGCCCTGGGAATTCCTGTGATTTTTTTTTTTTTTTGTACCAGGGATCGATCTCAGGACCTTGTGCTTGCCAGACAAGCACTTAAGTTGCTGAGTTATCTCCCTGACCCTCAGTGTAATTGCTTGTTTGTGTGGTTTAGTACAAAAATTACTTTTTGGGTCACGGAGATAGTTCAGTGGAGTTAAGTGCCTGCCTTGCAAGTTTGATCCCCAGTACCACAAAAACAAACAAACAACAACAACAACAACAGAAAAGAAAAACTACCATTACTACCACCAACAAAAAACTTGACCAAAAGTTACTTTTGCATGTATATTTAGTATATAAAGTATGGTACATACCATATCAGTATGAGTAATACAGTATTTTGGTTCATGAACACTTTTGTTTGCAAGCAATTTGGCATGCAACTGAAGTGTTTGATGAATTTTTTTGTGTTTGCACACTCAGTGTTGGGTGATGAACACAGCCATAACCACCCTTCCACACAAACACAAACATGACCATCTTTTCCAAAACTGTAAAACAAATCAAGTTTGTGAACTGAGGTGTCACTATATATGCTATGTATAAAGCACATACTATATAAAACATATAAACATATATATGAAATTTTTACAGTGGTCTTGCTTTTAATAAGAAGGGAACCTAAAAATAGTCTTCATTTTTTTTAATCCCTAGAGAGGCATGTTAGAGATAATAGTATTTATATGTAGAACAGATAAAATTCTTGACCAATAGGTAATTATTTCAGAGTTCAGCATCTCACCTTGCTGCTTCTGTTATGTAACATTAGCTTTGCCCAACAAATGTTCCAAAACAGGTACATGGCTAATTATAGACTGATTGTTTTAGTAAAAAATGAGTATTAAGAGAATGAAAAGCTTCAGACTTGGCAAAATCTTTGAGAAATTTATGTCTGATAAAGAATTCTATACAAAAATCTGTAAATAACTCTTACAACTCAACAGTAAAAAATCCCAATTAGAAAAAAATGGACAGAATATCTGAATGGATAGAGACCTCATTACTCAGCACTTTCTTGTTTCTGGAACAGAACACCTGATGCTCGCAAACTAAAGGAGGGAAGGATTATTTCTTATTCTATAGAAGTTTCAGTCCATAGTTGGCTGGCTCCGAGGCAGGACAGTGTAGCAGAGAACATGGTGGAGGAGGGATGCCCATGGCTTCCTCCAGGGGTAATGGTCAAGGATCACAGCAGTGTACTTGAAACCCCCTCTGAACAAGACAGGTTGCAACCTCTTGGTCTTTGTTCAGCTACCTGATGTCAGAGTAGAGGCGGGAGAGGCAAGAGGAAGCGAAACTCAGCTTGCTTCTTGCTTGACATGGTTCCCTGGCCCCTGGAGAAGGCATGCTGCTGTGGCCACATAGATAGGTTTGCATGTGATATGAGCATTTGCTGGCTTTCATGAGCCTTGGTTTTCACTTAAATGTCTTCATCCTTTTTTGTAGGTTGTCGTCAGTGTGGGGATAGCATGCTTATCACCTGTTGTGTTCTCAGCACTTCCTGTGTCTTGACAGGTTCAATCTATGTCTCATGGTAGTTAGTGTCAGGGTAGAACTGCCTCATGGTAGTTAGTGTCCTGGTGCTGGGCTTCAAGCTTATACCTAGGAAGACCAGTAGTACCTTGCCTAAAGGCGTGGAGCTACACAGGGCAGTGGTGGGCCTCAGTCTAGAACTCTCAGCTGTGACTCTAAAGTACCTCTATGTGTGAAAGGGGTCCTTCTTAGCCCCTCTTTGGACACCTTCCTGAATTCCTTCTGACACCCATTAATAGGAATCTCCACTTCATATTGCTGCCCTGCCAACTCTACGTGTGAACTGAGGAAGGATCCCATATCCTGGTCCCTGCGAATGATACTTGTGCTTTTCTCAGGCCAGAAGAGAATTTCCCAAATGTTTCTCTCTCTGAACATATTTCTATGCAGTGTCAGGTTCTCTATTGAAAATTAATTATTGTTATCTGTTTAACCATAAATAATAATTTCAATGCATCTCTAATTATCTTTCCAGATCTTTTGTCTCTTCATCTTTCAGTATTTTTTTTATCAGATTTAAATTTATTCTTAGGTTCTTAAAATAGGTTTGGTTAAAAATCATCCACGTTGTAATTTTCCAAAGGTTTTAACAAGTTCTACTTAAACTGAAAGCTGTAAATCGCTGTAAGTAAGTGAAAATATGATTCACTTCCAAGGGTGGTTGCTCAGAGATTGTGGAAACACTGCAATTTCAATCACTGGAGGCAACAAATGGAGCCTCAACTGGAGCCTCAACAAATGGTCAAGTTATGTTCTTCCCAGAAGAAGTGTATCTAGAGCCCCAGAACTGAGGTGAAGCCACCAGATGTCTTCCTTCTGGTTTGGCCTTCCCTTCAGGTAGAGGCAGGGAAGTGAAGAAAATGAGCAGTTATGTGGTTGTCTGCTTATGGTTCCTCCATCCAACTCCAGGCTGGTCTGCACAACAGCTGTAGCTATGGACACTTGGGTCTATGCTGGGTGGCGGGCAGCTGTTTTCTGACCTCTCCCATTTCTCTTTCATACAGACAGGCCACTCCTTAATAATTTCAGCTCCACTGGTTTTTCCCAGCTCCAGATCCACAGCCTTTATTAGTTCTGTTTCTGAAGCATTTCACTCACATAAAAATTTCCAACCTGTGACAGCCTGTTACTGTTTATCAGGGATATGGATTCTTGTTGCTGGGTTAAGGGTAAGACAGCTGTCAACACTGTGGGACCAATTATAGAAAGCTACAGAAAGAATACCACAAAACCCCAACCAAGCAGAGCCCCAACTCCAAACCCTGTCGCTTGAAAGAAGACTTCCAAAGCTTAAGCTTTAGTAAGGTGCTGTCCTAAAATGGAAATGAGTATAAAGCTCCTATGAGCCGTGTACTAACTGGGGAATACATTTCAATGCCCCGGGTTTCCTTTTGTTTTGAGACAGGGTCTCACTATGTATCCCAGCCTGGTGTCAAATTCTCAGTAGCTCTCTTGCCTCAGCCTCTGAGTGTTGGGATCACAGGTGTCACCTCCACACCTGGCTTGCCCTTGATTTTGTAAAGACAACATAAAAATTAGCTGGTGTGACCAGTGTGACTTCCTGTGTGAAAGGTGAGCTTATGTCTTGCACTTAATACATAGATGATGACAATGTTGAAGAGAAGATCCATAGAGGCTGTGCAGGAGGGCGCTGTACTTGTATTATCTGTAGTCAGTGCTTTCTGGAGCCCAGTGGGGTGAGATTGATTCATTCCTCATGTTCACCTCTCCCAGTGACTATGTCTGAGTCTCTCATGTTGGGCCAGAAGGAGGGGGAGCCATAGAATTTGTGCTTCATCTTGCTGCCATGAAAAGCTGTATTCTTGTTGGCATGGCAGGGGTTCAATGGTGTTTGTCTCCTCGATGTTGTGGATTCTTTTAGGCCCTGCTCACCCCTATTCATCTCTACCCTACTTCCTATCCCTGCCCCCCCCATGCCAGGGGGTCTTCCCTTTGGTGTCTTTTGTGTGCCTGTGCCTTTGCAGTGATTGTCTCCACTCCAGAGAGGCTGATGTCACCTTTAGCTATCCCCAGACAAGGGCTCACCCAGCATGTAGGAGACTCTGAGGCAGGACCTGGTATCTAGTGTGCAGAGAGGCCAGCTCAGACTGGGCTTCAATCAGGCCATCTCCCCTTTGGCTACTGTCAGCTATGGTTGGAGGATCCTTGGCTCCACCACCTTCCATCTTGGGGTGTCTTGTGCTAAGCTCTGTGTGGTCCCAGATTTGCAGAGGGAATGGATGTCCCTTCCCCTTTCCCTGGGCAAAAGCACAGCCCCTCCACAAACATCCTACTCCCCAGTGCCCTCTCACCATTTGTCATCTAGTCTTTGACTTTTGAGGTCAAATTCCCCTAACTGGTTCATGAACATTACCTTTGCCATTCTTCTCTGGTGTTTATTATTTCTAAACTGAGATAGAAAAATGCTTCAATTTTCATTCTGGTAAATAAGTAATGAGGAAGACACACTTTTTGTAGGCCATATGTCCTACCTGGTCAAGACCAAGCTCTGTGTGGGTAGAATTGCTGCCAGGGCCTTTGGTGGGGAATTCCTCCTGGAGGGGTCCTGTCTTATAGTCCTGCACCTGTACCCTGTGGGTAAGGCCTGAGTGGGACAGCTGGCTGCTAATCATACAGCAGAAGGCAATTTCACTTACTTGGTTACAAGAACAGAACAGTTTTGTTTTGTTTTGTTTTTGTCAGATATGGAAAATGGGCAGCTGGCCCAACAGAGGCACCTTTCCCCTGTCTCCTGCCATCAGCATAGACAGGTACGTTGTCCCCACTGTCCTCTGGGCTTCTGGGACTAGCCAACAGAGCTTTCTTGACTCACAGGGCTGGGGACAGCAGTCTTCAGAAAACAGTTCTTGTTCTGATTCACTCTTTGGGTGCCTTGTGCCTGTGTGCAGGGGTCTATATCCCCATACCAAATGGGCTTTTCTGAAAGAACCTTTTACTCTCTTGCTCACAGATCATCCCAAGCCAATGGCCCGGGCCATACCTGGCCCTTGGTGGCTCATGCTATGGCCTGCATAGCCCTGTGACAGGCAGGCTATTTACGTGCTCCAGAGTGGTGACTGTGAGGTCCACAGGTAAGCACGAGAGCTAGGCCTTCTTATGGGACCTCCTCAGCAGCCTTGAGGGCATATTCCAGGTGAATTAAGGTAAACTCCAAAACTAACCAATGTACTGTTGTGTGTGCAAGAGGCAGAGTGAAGTGCCTTTCATTGTCCTTTTCCATTTTCTCTGTCTCAAATGATTTGCTTTTGGGGAGGTATGACTTTAATAAATATGGAAAAGCAAAAGGTGACATTTGGTGGAATTCTCCATGCAGTATAAAGACTCTAAAGGGGAGGAGTGGAGACACAGGAAAAGTAAAAGCATAAATCAGCAAAGGAGAGCATTAGTCACTTGGTTCCACATTTCTTCCCTCAGTAATGAGAGGTGCTCTTTAAAGCTTGAATCAGGAAATGAAGAGGCAAAATGAGGAGGATTAAAAAGGCCTTTGGCCAAGAGTATCTAAGCAGGACAAAAAACATCCTGTGAAAATGTTTTTTGTCCTGCTTAGATACTCTTGGCCAAAGAGTATCTAAGCAGAGTCGCCGCAGAGCCCAGGGACCAGGACATGGTGGACCCAGGCCTGAGGTGTGGTCTGTGACTTGTGAGTCCATGGGATGAAGGAGGGACAGTAGGCAGCCCTCCTTGGTATAGTCTTAGTGACAGACCACCACCATCCTTGTCACACATGGACCCAGGAGTCCTCAGGGGCCAGTGCCCCTGTCCCTCCACAGAGGGCTTCCAGAGAGTGATTTACAGTGACAAGTACACGCTTGCAGTTGGTCAGCTGCCACTGAGCCACTGCTAGCCCACCTGGGTGCAGCACTCAGTGATACAGGCCAGGTGACTGATCGTGGTGGGGGACCCATGTGTGTCTGTTTCCTCATTTCAAACCAGACACCTGCTGAAACTGGGGTTCTCCTTTCAAGGGCACGAAGGCGACAGTCACTCTTCTGCAGCAGTCACTCTTCCTGGAAGCACTGAGAGCTCATCTCTTTTCTCCTGGCTTCCATCCAGTCTGCATGGAACAGAGGCTGAAGTGGGGCCCTCACTTCCCAGCTGCAGGGCTGCTCTCTCCAAATAATGCAGCGCTTCCTGGGGAGCAACAGGAAACCTTGGGCACCTGGCTGTAGAACGTTGGCCTTCAAGTGGGGAGAGAACAAAGCTAGCTTGGATTTTCACCTCTGATTGGATAATGCCACTGATATGCGCAGCAATAAACACTTATGCAGTGCCTACTGCCAGAAGCTAGGCTTTATGTAAACTCCTTTGATTCTCACAGATCCCTAGGCAGTAGACGTTATTGCCCCTCCTGCTTTATAAGTGAAGATTGGGGTACAGAGAGCTCAGTGTCCTGCCCGAGGGCTGAGGGCAGAGGAACAGGGTCAAGTCCAGCAGTTTGGCTCCAGAACCTTGGCTCCTAATCAACCCTTAATAGTCAGTCAGATTAGTGATATAAAATTCAAATGAGCCTGTGTGTGAAAGTTAAATAGCCTCTGAACTATGGAACAGTTACACTTTAGCACTCCCCTTTTGGTATCTTTGGGGTGAATGTGATGGGCACAATCTCATACCTTTGTCTGAAGTAACTTTAGAGTGTGAAAAAGCTCAGACGTGATGTGTCCTCACATGCACTTTCATTTTCCATTGCTATGCAACAACACAACATACAACCTGGACACAAGTGGCCCACGTCTGTGATCACCAAGACCCAGGGGCCGGTGCCCTGTGCAGGTCAGTGGGGTGCCCTCCCTAGGGTTGCCACAGGCTGCCATCAGGGGCAGCATGGCTGGGTTCTCTCTGGTCATGTGAGGCAGCCTGTACTTCCCTGTGGGCAGTTGGCAGCAGGTGTTTGCTTCCTTCCTGGCCAGCAAGAGTATCTCTCTGACTTAGGATTCTCTGCTCAGCTAGGACAGAGTGACAGTCCTATCCATCCCATTGTTGCATGACGCAGCCTAACGGAGGAGGTGACCATCCCATCATTCTCATAGGCCCCACCCACACTCTAGGGCCTCATCGCACTGGGTGTGTGCCTAGGGCCATCTTGGAGTTTAGCCCAGTATAGTGCTGTGGCTTTGAAGCTCAAGAGGTCTGCACTAGGCTAGGTGAGTCTTAAGTGGAATTATGGAACAAGGTACTAATAAGTGTGGACACAGCCTACAGGCATACATGAACTCTTTTGCTAATGCTGCAGGACCCAGAGCTTTTCTGCAAGGGGCTTTGCTGCCTTAGGAATAATCGAGTCCACCAAATGCACCATGGAGATGATCCTCAGACAGTTCCTGGATCTGCTCGTGGCTTAACCCACTTCTTAGATGCCCCACTCATGGGGCTGGGTGGTGAACATTTCTTACTCCGAGCAGGTTGCTCTTTGAGATAATGTTCTCATTGTTTCTGTTTCGCTAACCCTTTGGCGGTTGTTCTATTTCTGCATGGTGTGGGCAAAGTCTGTGTTGCGAGGTGCTGGTTTAATTCCTATCGTATCTCGCTTGTCCTTTTCTGGGAGAATTTAAATCTCTGATTGAGTCATTGGGAATTACCATCGGGCTCCAGGGTCAGCTTGGAACAGTGAACAGAGGCTGCAAGACCCCAAGATTCAGGGCCCAGGGCCCCATCCTGACTGAGCAGCACTACATGTGCCAGCCAGGAGTTTTGTTTGTGAAGCTGAAACTCAGAGGAGAAGCATGGGAAAATGAGGCCACCATAACTGGATGCATGTGGGGGCTTTGAAACCTTAGGTGTTGAAACAATCAACATCGCTTACTGATGGGAGATGCTTTTATTGATAAAGTGCTATTAGTTCAGGCCAAGATTGTGTGTACTTTTGTTTTCATGAATATGAAAATAAAAAATGCTTGTATCCTGAGTGTGCAAGATGATGAATTGGTGGGAAGTACTTTGTTTTGTGCACCGTGGTTCGGCTAAGAACTGTGTCCTCGGCAGTCTAGGCTGCAGGCAGAGACTCCTCAGAAACACATATTTGATGACAATGGAGTGTTTATTATTAAAAACATAATATATGCTAATTGTCAAAAATAAAGTGGGAAAAACAGAATACAGTTAAAAATACAAGTCCCCACACCTAGAAATAGCAACTGTTAATGTTTGGACATATAAATGGATCATATATATATATAGTCTCACAAACTTAATGCTTTAAGGTTCTGGGTGCAAACCCAGTTGGGTGAGAACCAAATCTAATTCAGTGGGTAAGTTCAATGTTGACCTTATAGAAGAGAAAGGGATTAAGGGAGAGGAGGGAAATGGGCAAGAAGCAGCAAGACATATCATGTACAGCTACAAATTCTCTGTGGTGAATGTGATCATTATGTATATCAAAAGTATACCAATAAAGTTAATTTTTAAAAAAATATTAACCTTATGGGGAAATTTGGTTTGGTTCTCATCCAACTGAGTTTGTGACCAGAATCATGGAATTAAGTTTGTGAACCAGGGTGTGTGTGTGTGTGTGTGTGTATGTTTTTACACTAAACACATACGACACCTACAGACTATAATTTGGTCTCATTTTAAAGCACTTTGTAGGTGTGTAGTTTTTCACACATTATGAAGATCCTTCAGAAGGTTACGGTACAGTGGTCATGAGCATGGACTCTGGGGTTGAGATACCCGCATGTGAAGGGATACTGGCTGAGTACTGCCTTGGCAGCTGTGTCTTGGGCCACTTCTTTGCTCTCTGTTAAATAAGGACAATATCATAGCTCCCAGGATTATAGGAAGATTAAATGTCTTAATGTATTTCTAAGTTGCTTAGCATACAGTCTGCCACATAGCTGAGCTAAATAGCTTTTTGCCTTTGTTAATGGTTTTTGTATAATTCAACTTTCTTTTTTTTAAATCACATTTTAAAGGTACATTTTAGATATGCATTTGATCACATTCATCATAGAGAATTTATACCTGAACATGATAGAATTGATTTTTTCCCCATTCCCCTCCCTTCCCTTCAACCTCTTCCCTGCCCCATTTATCAAAGCTTCATTTCCATTTTTCCTTTTTTTCTCACTTTAAAAAAACTTCTGCCTTCTTTCCTTTCCCTGTCCCCTCTCCCTTGTTCCCCTCTGCATTTAAACATTTTCTTCTTATTTCACAATACCTAATATACATTTTGGTCCTTATTTGCACTTTTGATTTCTTGTATGAGAGACAGCGTGGCATTTTGCACACATGTGTCTGATCTGTTTCATTTAACAGTATGCCCTCAGAGTGCACCCATTTGCCTAGGAATGTCTCAGATTTATCTTTATTTAGGGCAGAGTAGTACTCTACTGTGTACAAAACACAACCGATTTGGCTATTACAAACTGCACCGCTATAAGCACGGGAGCGCATATATTGTTGTGGTGTGATGCTTTTAATTCTTTTGGGAAGATGCAAGTAAAGGAATAGCTAGGACAAATGGAACTTGTAGTCTTAGTCTTCTGAGGAATCTCCATACTGATTTCCATAGTAGTTCACCAGTTTACATGCCCAACAGTGGAGAAGGGTTCCTTTTTCCCCACAGCCTTACCAGCATTTGTTATTGGTTGTTTTCTTTTTCTTTCTTTCTTTTTTTCCTATTTTTTATGTATTTGTTACAGGGTTTCATTGTGCAGCTCAGACTTGTAGTGGTCCTCCTGTTTTCAGGCTCCCCAGTGCTTGGGATTACAGGTGTGTGCCACCATGCCTGGACTCTGTGGCTGGTTCAGTGTGCCCTAGGGCTGGGGGCCCGTGCAGCATGCGGGACCAGGGATCGAACCTTGGTCCCTGTGCTTGCCAAAGCAGGCACTTAGTCTGCTGAGCTACCTTGCTGGACCTATAGGTTGATTTCTTGATGCTAATTATTCTTTCTGGAGTCAGATGGAATCTCAGCAATGTTTTAATTTGCATCTCTCAATGATCAAGATGTTAAACATCTTTTCATATGTTTATTTACTGTTTTTGCTTTTTCATCTGAGAAGTGTGTATTCATCTCAGGTGCCCATCTTTGGATTGGGGCTTTAAATTTGGGAGATCTGATTTTTTTTTTTTTTTTAGTTCAGGTTTAATTGCAGTATTGACACTTGTGATAAATAAGTGAGTTTGGGTTGCAGTGTGGGTGCTGGTCGCTAAAAGGTTCCTCATCTCTGGCCTAGACTATTAAGCACCTTTTCTCCGTCTCCACTAACTACTGTTCTACTTTGCACTTTCATGAGTTCAACTACTTCAGATAGGTAGGCACATGGTTGTTTCCTTTTCTTTAAAAATCTATATAGTTGTAGAATATCACAGTTGACAGAAATCTTAAAACTTCAAAGTCTTTCCCAGGACCAGGTTTCACTTTATTATTCTCTAATTAACTTTTACTTTTTGATGACTTGGTCTCTACTGAGGATCTCAGTGACTGGCTCAAAAGTTGAAGACACACTACAGGTGGCGTCTCCTTGTGACAACAGAGTTCTTCCTTGTGCTGGACCAACCGTCCCACTGGTCTCCTTTGCAGAAAATATCTTCCCTGTTTGCATGTTGTGCTGTTTTACAAACATGTTTTTGTCACATGTTTTGGCCTTCTGTGAGACAGTGAGAGTCCTGGACAGAAAAGCAGGAATGCGAATAAAGAATATCAGCTTCTCTTGGTGTGAAACACTCAGGAAAGCGATTGATGGGGCCAGAAGTCTCCCCAGCCCCGAGAAAGATGGCAGAATCTAGGAATTAATTACAGCGTGCCTGTGTGTGTTCCTGAGGCCCTTGGGCTTTCAAAAATAAAAAAAAAATTCCTCCACATTTTCAGGAGATTACTTACAGTTTCTCATTAGCTGTTTATCTCTTTAAAAAAATCAAAAGACTTTCTCCAAAGTAGTCACAATATTTGCAATGAGTGTAGAGATGTAAATTGTCACTTGTAAAACTTCTGTCAAAACCCCCCTACAAATTCAAAGAATTTCAGGGATGCAGGGACAGGATGCAGTCTCTGGTCACAGCATTCCAGAGGACACATGCCAGTCCCTTCCCTGATGAATTGCTCATGTTATTTATATAAAAAATGTATAATGCTGCATTGAAACACAGCCAAAAAATAATAACAGAATTTGAAGAATATGGACTATGACAAAACCCCTCTGACAAGATAAGAAGCCAAAATAAAAATCAGGAGTACCCAAGTATCAAGCAACTTGTGTTAAGTTAAATAAACTGTGGTTCACTCAGAAAATGGAATTACATGTACTGGCAGAAAAAAAAGACCCGAGGGTCAATGGACAGGTTAGAAGATGCAGAAACAACTCCAGACATACTTAGTCATCTTATCTTTGACAAAGGTGCCAAACACCCATTGGTGTAGACCTTCATATTTGTATTATGGCAAGTTCGAGAGATTCACTATAAGATGATATGCATTACAGTTGCCAAAGTGGACATATACTTAACACGGGCAAGATAGTACATTTTATGCTATATGGTCGATGAAACACAATAATACCCCATGTGTCTGCCACAAGTACATCTCTAGGTCGGGCACTGCGGGGACCCTAAGTGTAAGACAGTTCCTGTGTCCTGTTTGCTCGCGGTCCACTCCTGCCATTAGAACATGCACTAACCAGCCATAGATGCCAGGGGCCCAGAAAAACAAAGCCCTTCTCCCTTCTGCCTGTCTTGCAGCCTCCTGCTAGTGCCATTGTTAGCAGAAGCCCAAGGGTCAGTGAGTCAGAGGAGTGAGCCAAGCTGCTTTCCTCTCCATCAGTAGAGCGGGAGATGCAGAAGAACGAATATGGACCTGAGACTGATGCTGTCTGTGTAGAGCCACTCCTTTGCCCAAACCCGATAAACCATAGCACTATGTCAGTGCCTCTGCCAAGACAGTGGATCAGCAGAGGCCTTGCCCAAAGTGGGTGCTGTCTGTCTTAGTTACATTTCTTGTTGCTGAGACAAAATACCCAATGCCCAAAGTTAAGGGAAGGTTTATTTAGCTCACAGTTTTTAGAGGTTTCAGCTCATAATTCGCCAGCTATGTGGCAGGGTGGCATGGCAGAGTGGCAACAGTTTATGGTGGCAGAAGATAGCAAAATCAACAAGGGAGAGGGAGACAGGAATCTTTCTGTCCCAGGCTACTAAGATTAGGACAGTGTCAGTCGAATCAGTGGACTGATCCAGCACTTGCCCACCTTTAATCCCAGCATTGCACTACCAATTAATCACACACTAAATTCTGCCAGCTCTGAAAAACCATGTGAGTACATGAGGCTTCAGAGGGACATCTAGACACAAAGTATAGCATTGCTCTAAAGTGACATCAGTCTGTATGTCCATGTTTTGGGGATGTGAACTCCTCTTGGAGGTTAGCAAATTTCCACTTATTTTGTAATCCAAAAGACTAAATTGTAATGTTAACTACTGGCCAGCACTTCTTATATGATACATGGGGTTAAAGGAAAAGAAATTATTTCTATGTACAAATATATTCTTACTTGATAACTAATCACAAAGTATGCGTCCTTACTGTAGTGACTGAGCACAAAGCTATGATAGATATTGATGTAGTATATAGATATAGATATAGGTAGACCTGTGTCTAGATCTACATCCATATGTGTATGTAGTCTGTCTGTATTGCTCTTCTTTCTTTACACATTCATATGTTTCTGTTCCTTTCAATGAGCTGCTTATTCTGGTAGGTTGGTACAAATCTTCATTCCTGAAGAGTCAGTCACTAGGCTTTATTGGTTTGGTAGAAAGATTCTAGTCACTTTACTATGGGCTCCAAGGCAGAGTGGAAGTCAAAATAGCACCTCAGAGAATCCTCTGGGTTATGTACATCTTTCTTTATGTTCACATTATTCAGCAATAACCTTATTTCACCTTATAATCATGACTAATCGTACCACTTAATGCAATAAGGCTTTTCTTTGTTGCTTGGCTCAATGGTACAAGAAACCTAAAATCACCAGGTAGAAGTCTCAAATTTGAATTTGATGGAATCACTCTTAGAAATTGGTAGAAATATCTTTCCTTGGGAAGTGAGTATTCTCGCCGGCGAACTTCAGGCACTGGAGGCAAACTTTTCTGCAGTCAGGCTATTAGGTGCGCTAGTACAAGGGGAGCCTCTGACTTTATCCCTTGGTTCTGTATGAATTGCTGATTCAAAGCATGTTCTGTATAGGTACCTCCATGACCTAGTAAGGTGCTGTATCTTACTTTGTGACATAGAGGAGCCTTTCCTAGGTGACCTCTCCTGTCTGTCAGGTTTCTGGATGGTGGCGTCTAGAGCCAGGCCAGAGAATTCCATGGCCACAAACCAGTTGTTGCACATCTGCTGTTGTGCAGTTAGTGCTTTTGTCAGATGGAATGTTGTGAGGGTTACCATGATGGCAGATCATTGTTCTCTCAGCATGTGAGTGAATGGTCCTTGATAAAGGCAAGTCCACACCCAGAATAGGCATTTATTCCAGTGGGAACAAACCTTTGCCCGCTCCATGATGGAGGAGATATAGGACAGTCAGCCAGCCACCAGGGGGCCACCAGGTCTATGTGGGTTTTGGCTGGCCCTACTGAGGCAGGCTGTGTACTCACCAGGATGATAGTAGGATTTCCCTTGGGGAGGCTACATGCAACCTCCTTGATTGTGGTCATGGCCACCCTAAAGACACATCCAGAGAGATGCCAGTAGGGTAGCAAGGGAAAAAGAAGGCCGTCCATACCCTCACAATGTGTTATCCTGTCCACTTGATTATTGAAAGCCTCTTCTTATGCGAACATACAAATAAGGTATAAATATTTCACAGCCTTTGCCCCTTCTAAGACGTTATCCAGATACCATTCTCCATCCTCTGTATTACCAGTATTCTAATTTTGTTTTTTCTAAATCTCTGTCTAGTCAAATCATTTGCCACTATGTATGAATGAATGTACACTTATATTTCTGGCCATCTTTCAACCGAGAGTGGGTATCTAAACGTATCATGAAGTTCTGCCGCCCAAGAAGAGTCCCTTTCTCCATGGCTTTTCAGGCCTCCTCTGAGTAGCTATGCAATAACCTATTTCCAGCTAGTGCTGATATATAATGGAGATCATCTGTAAAACATATTCGAGTCTCTTTTTCTCCACCATCATCTGGGTATAGAGAACCTGTCTAAGGCCAGTGATGCATGTTGAGAGACAGAAAACAATGTAGAGGAGTCGGTGGCCATGGAATTGAAGTCGTCTGATCATTCAACTTATTTGTGACTTCAGGAACTGCTTAAGGCCCATCTTCTGTATCACTTGCACTTGGTGACAGATCCTGACTGCGCTTAGCTGATTTTATGGTGGAGCAAGTGATAATCAGTTAGTTGATGGTGGGTAGCTCAGGTTGTGTGGTCAATAGGCCTGCAGCTCTGGCCTTCCAGTTTTGAGCAAGTGGGGATTAACAGCTGTATTTCAGATGAAAAAATTAGTAGAAGAGACTGGTTCATAATACTAGTAATCTGGGCTGGCTAGATAGCTCAGTGGACTAGTGCAGGGACCCGGGTTCAATCCCCAGCACCACATGCCACACCATCCCTGCCCCCAGGAGTGCTGAGCTGGACTCTGAGACTGAGATTGTGCATGGTGGTCTATGCCTGTATTCCTATTGCTGGGGAGGCTAAAGACAGGAGGATCACTATGAGTCCGAGCTGCATAGTGAGACCTTGTATCAAATACATAAAAATAAGAATAAACCCAGAGTGCAGGCCCGGCGAGTGAGTGAGATTACCTGGGGTCCTCCGGATCCTGAATAGACCCAGAGCACAGGCCCAGCGAGTGAGTGAGATGACCCAGGCCGCGGGATCCTGCACAGACCCAGAGTGCAGGCCAGGCAAGTGAGTGAGACAACCGGTGGCCGCGGGATCCTGAACAGACCCAGAACGCAGGCCAGGCGAGTGAGTGAGACGACCCGGGGCCCGGGGAATCCTCATTTGACCCAGGCTGCATGCAGGCCCAGCACGGAACTCTTCAGCAGATCTCCCTGCAAAGAGGCTAGAGGCAAGACCCACCCAGCTGATTCAGGAGCAGAACATCTTGCCAGAGAGATACAAAGGGTTCAGTTCTAACACCTGCAGCAGAAAGAAGTGGAGCACAGCAGCCAGATCCAAACAACACCCACCTGGAGGAATCTGAACTTCATAGATCCGGACCTGGTGCTAAGGTAATAACTCTAAGCTCTACACCAAAGGTCAGAAGACAGGTATACAAAATGACAAAGAGAAGGAACAAAATGCAGTCTCAGGCCCCGA
>NW_004524724.1:5357032-5380128 GCF_000260255.1 Octodon degus
AAAAAAAAAAAAAACCAAATACATAAAAATAAAATAAAATACTAGTACTCTGATATTCTGAGCCCTGTGACTCACATAGGGCTTGCCCTGGCTTGTGCCACAGCCCACTTTCGTGCTTGGGAGGTGGCTGCAGTGCTCCTACCCACCACAAACAAGGCCATACAATTATGAAGAACTATGGACAGCTTTTCTTTTCAGTGAAGTATGTTTATTCTTTTTTTTTTTTTTTTTTTTTCAGAACCAGGGATTGAACTCAGGCCCTTATGTTTGCTGGGCAAGTGCTTATTCTACTGAGCTATCTCCCTGGCCCCTGTTTATTCCTACATAACTTGTTTTCTACTGTTGATCATAAAATTTTAAGTGTGCATATTGAAGCTCACCTTTCTCTAATAGAAATCATTTTTGCCTTATTTACCTATCATAACTTGAAAAATTGAGAAAACATTAGTTTTTAATGCCTCAATTCATAGATGCTTCTGTTCATGAACAATTCAGTTCATGAACAGTTGTTCAGAGAAATTTTTCTTCCATTTGTGAACTCTGCTGTCTTCCCCAGAATTGTGGAATCTTCTTCTTTTCTTTCTTCTTCTTTTAAATAAAGCAACATTATTATAAAATGAATGCAGATACAACTCACACTTCAAGTCGAATATGTATCTTCATGAGTTACTGTGAGGCAAATCTATCTGTGGGTGGCATTCAGGTCAGGAAATAGGACTTTGCTGCCCCTCTAGTAGTCCCTTTCATGTGTCCTGTCTTGGTTGCGACCTACTCCTTCTATTCATAGGTAAAAAGCATCTAGGTATTGCAGTAGTCACTCAAATGCCAATCTAGGTGCCATTGTTCTGTCTTGCTTATTTTAAAAACAACCCAATTCTTTTGCTATCCCTTTCTTTTAACCTATATCTTTTTTCTATGTCTTTTCTTTTTTCTGTATCTTCCTATATACAGCGCGTTCATATCTGGGACAAGCCCTGACTTATTTGTCTGGAGTGTGCTGCCTGCACTGTTGTGGTTCTTTGTAGTGAGCCTGCAGCTCTGCATTTTCTGCAGTGGTGCAGGGTTTAGAGTGGATCAGATTCAGCTGTAAGTCCTTTGGCAACACTGGGGCTGTTTTTCCTCAGGAAGCACATAACATATGTGCTATTTGTGTTGTCAGTCTTTTTGTAATGTTAGCAATCACTAATATTCAAGGCCTAGATTCCTTTATTCATTAGGGCTTAGTAGATGGTGATATTGTAATTTTGACACTTTTAAATTTTCAGTCATACCACCTGTGTAAAGAATTGCTTTCCTTTCTCTGTCTTTTGGTTACCCAGTGGTGTACCATATAGGAAGGCCAAGATAAATGTTTGATGCTTCTCATTTCTGGTTACAAAATACAGAATCAGTTTTCTTTCCTCCTCCTAAGTTGCACATACATGCGTGAACTTGTGGACTTGAGCATACTTGATGGGTTTTACTTAGTTTAGCCATCTTTGAAAGCTCAGATGAATACATCTCTGACCACTAGGGCCCTCTTAAAGTTGACTCTTGTTCCCCTCCCCCTGATGTTATTCCTTGATGTCTTTTGTGAATATAAAGCTCCATGAACTGAAAAGTCAAGAAGTATGCATTAAAATCAGGCCTTTCTCCAATTCCTTAATACCTTACATGACCAGGAATATGCCTCAAGAATCAACAAACACCCTCAGTAGATGGGGAATATGCAGCTTCTGTTTATGTGTGTTCCTGGCTTTGTAGAGACTGGAGCACCAGTTTCCTGTTGGGTTGTATAGCCTTGTTCCCGTCTTATGGAAGGCTCCGATATTAATAGCTTTTTTGTTCTTCTCTGAGACCTGAGAACTTGTCTTATCAGATACTGGGGGAAAACCTGAAAATTGTTGAAACACTTCCTTTTAGTTCTCCTCCAAAATTCTCAGACTAATTCAATAATGTGTCAGAGATTAACCTTTAAGGAAAAGAGAGTTAATCTTACTAAGTGTGTGGTTGCTTCAGGTTTCGTGTGTAGCAGAAGAACCTTCATGAAAATGAGCTGTGCTTTCCAAATGTAACTTCCCACCCTCAGAAAACTCTCTGCATCTGTCCTCCTGGGAGCCTGCCTTTTCCTGTAGCTCACACACTGCTTTCCGTTTTTCATCTTTTAGCTTGAACAATTCTACTGCTGAAACTTTATCTCATTTTTGTTTCAGCAACAGTGGCTTTGTGGCAATGGTCTAAGAAAATCTTTATGATGAAAACTGGATGGGAGAAGTAATCCTTAGTGCTGTATGTGAAGCAGAGAATGAAGGTGGTTTTGAGAGTGTGTGGAATCAGTTCTGTGACAGTCACCTTTGGGGGTCCTGTATGGGGACCCTTCTGTAAGCAGTCGCTAGCCTGAGCCTCCAGGTCTGCCCATGGCCTGATCACTGTCCTAGGCAGAACACTTCAGTGATTCCTGGCTGCCTGTGGGATGGAGTATGAAGAGTCCACCTTGGTCTCCAGGCTCACCTCTGTCTTTTCTGGGAGCCCCTCTTCAGATTGTACTGTAAGATGCCTCCTCACACAACCCTTTCTATGCCGAATGGCCTTCCTTTTATCTGTCTGTAGAAATATTCTAATTTCTGTGCCAACTGAAACTCCCCTCCTCCAGTAACTCCTCCTTGATTCCTCCAGAGGAATCACTTCATTACTTTTAAATGGCAAGCAATATATTTTTGACTGTTGCTTTGTATGATTTTTTTTCCACAGGCTTCCAACACTTGTCACTTTCATTGATGTATTTGTCACCCACCGATGGGGCAGATTTTCCTGGACAGTTCCTACCGACACTGTCCATCCAGCATCCTGTCTGGTTAACAGCTCCTTTCACACTCAGAAGTGTGGACAGGGAGTTTACATCGAGTGCCTTGGAATAAGCCACAGAGGCCCATGCTCCAGGCTCTGGGGCTCGTACCTCCCTGGTGGGCAAAAGTGAGCCCAGCAGGAGCCTCCTAGCTGTGCCACTTTGTTCCCATCCTCAGGAAATGCTATTTTTTCACCAGAAAGTGGGGATTCCCTGTCAGTTTAGTAAACAACCCTCCTTGGGGGGGGGGGGGCTGTGGGCATTTGTTTCCTTATCCTTCAAAGAGGAGCATGAGGTATTGTGGATAGTCTTTAGTAAGCACCTGTGAAAGGGCTTTTATTTACTTTTTACTAATTTTAAGTCCTGTTTTACTTTATAAAACTTCTACAGTGTCATGGACAGACAGTTACTGCCTTTCAGTCCCTGTGTTTGCTGCCCTCTGCCCCTCAGGCCAGCGTGTCTGAGGGTTGAGATCCACAGGGACATTCACATCTCTCTTTCAAGGCTCCATCTCTGAAAATTTCTGTGCATTTTTCTTGAGGTTATTTCTTTTTTTTTCATTAACTTTATTGAAAATCAATAATTACATATATTAAAATTGTAGACAAATACTGAAATTTGAAAGATATAAGATATAGACAGTGATTCTCAGAGTAATATTTCTGAAATGAATATATCACATGAGATTAATAATAGATTGCACATTGTAAATAAATTATTTACAAATTTAAATGAATATAACAGTAAAAATTGTCCAAAATAAAAATGAAGAAGATGGGGCCAGGGAGATGGCTCAGTAGAATAAGTGCTTGCCTGGGAAGCGCAAGGGCCTGAGTTCAATCCCCAGTTTCCCCTCTCCCCCGGCAAAAAAAAGAAGAATTTACAGATCAATCATATAATAGTTCACTCTGTATCAAAATCAAGAAACTTATATTCATATAATTATAATTCTCAAAGTAGAAAGATGTAGGCAATAAATATTTAAAGATTTAAAATTTCTGAATTTAGTTCAACTTATAACACATTTCCAAGAAAAATTAATCTTTTGCACAAGAAATTTGAATAAAATCTTACCCAGATACACAAAAATGAAATTGTCCAAAACTTATTGTAAAGAAAAAAATCATTAAAGCATATACATTAAAAAAATTAGCTATGGAAGAACAAAATTAAATAGCATCTTATTTCACATTAGAAAAAAAAAGACCAAGTGTGTAAGAAACTAGACTAATTAAAGGACTGAAGGAAAGGAAAAAAACATATCTGTCCTCTTTGAATTTTATACTGAGCAAACATACCTTTGAAAACTAAAAGTAAAATACTTTTCAGTTATACAAACTCAAAATATTCTAATGCCTCCAGACGTAGCATATAGGAAATAACAAAGAGCATACTTCAGAAGGCAAGAGAAGTTGCTGTATGCTCCTGGATGAAGAATAAAGAGCTCTCAAAATGATAGTTATGTAGGACTATGTAAATTATATTAGATAAACCTATTTAAAAGGTCATTAAAGATTTCTATGAAACAGTATCAACCTTATGTCGGGTTATACATTTTTTTTTTCATATGTGTGTGTGTATGTATAAAAGATAGGGAAGAAGTAATACAATGTCAATGGAAAATGGAAATATACTTTTTAAAGTTTCTAATACTAGGAGAAAATATCATATCATGCCTTTTAAATAGATTGTAAGTCAAATATACAGTATAAATCTTAAAACAAAAATTAAGATTAAGCAATATTTGGAAAATTAAATACTGATTAATTAAAAATTACATGTTTCAAAACAATTGAACTAAGAAAAAGTTTTCATGATAGTAAAGAATTATTGAGAATAAAACATAAGATAAATATTGGATTGACAAATAAATGACCAGTACTTCTGTTTGGGGACAGGATATTGAACAAAGTTCTAGTGTGTTGGGGACATGGATAATATCCATAACACACTGGTGTCCAGGTGTCACTTGTGGGACTGAGCTACTGCTATTTCCTTGATATCCACCCTGTAGATCCAGACAGAATCATGACCCATAGGGTGCAGGAGAAGTCCATTTATAGAGTATGCTGATGCAAATATCTTGCTGCTGTATACAAAAGAAGAACTGAAAGACTGCTTTTGTATACCTTTTATTCCTCTGTGTTTAATTGTTTGCCCTATTTGGTGGGTTCTTTCCATTCTCATTCATGAAGTTGTGGTCATTTTGCTCCCTCTCTTGAACATCTTTTAGTAGTTTGTGTAGGTTTGGCTTTGTCACCATGAAATGCTTTAGTTGTTCTTTTTTATGGAAGTATTTCACTTCTCCATTATACTTGAAAGAGAGTTTTGCAGGGTTGCAATTTGTTTTCTTGCAAGACTTGAAGTACTTTGTTCCATGCTCTTCTTGACTTGATGGTTTGTAAAGAGAAATCTGCCGTTATCCTGATGGGTTTTCCTTTAAATGTGATCTGTTTCTTTTCTTTAGTGGCTTTTAGTATACTGCTCCTGTGCTGAATTTCTGGGATCTTGATTATTATACGTCTTGGTGTGGTTTTAATTGGGTTGATGTTCTTTGGAGTTCTATGTACTTCGGTTACGTGAATGTCAGATAGTTTCCCCATATCTGGGAAGTTTTCTACTATTACTTCTGCCCATATTCTTTTTATATCATTTGTATTGACTCCTTCCTTCTCATTGATGCCTGTTAGTCTCACATTGTTCATCTTTGCATCGTGCATCGTCTTGCAGGTATTGAATTATTTTTTCCTGCATCCTAGTTGTTTTTGAGATATCTTTTCTTACTTTTTCACTAGCTTCAATGGTGTCTTTAAGGTCTGAAAGTCTATTCTCACTTTCATTCAGATGGTTTTGCCAGCTTGTGATTGAGGTTTTAAATTCCTGTATATCACTTTGGATCTGCTTCATGCATTCTATTTCTTTCCTATATTGCTTATTCAAGGATTCCATCATTTTTATATTCTGCTCTATTTTTTTATCAGTGTCTTCTTTAGAAGTGCTTAGTACTTCTTTCAGTATAGTTATCATTTCTTTTTTCAGAATTACTTCTGATCTGATTTCCTCTATACCTTTCTGTAGTTGTTTCTTTACTTCAGACGCTATTATTTCAGAGATTTCAGGTGTGTGATTTACAATTTCTTCTATGCTAGTGTCTTCTGCATTTGTTCTGGGTAGGCTTAGGGACTGAGACTGCATTTTGTTCCTTCTCTTTGTCATTTTCTACAGCACTTACTTCTGACTTTTGGTGTAGAGCTTAGATAGAGTTATTACCTTAGCACCAGGTCTGGATCTACCAAGTTCAAAGTCGTCCAAGTGGGTGTGGCTTGGATCTGGTTGCTGTGCAGCCCTTGGAGTTAAACCCTCTGTGCCACTCTGGCAAGATGTCTGTTTCTGAATCAGCAGGGTGGGTCTTGCCTTTAGCCTTTTTGCAGGGGAGTTCTGCTGCAGGTTCCATGCTGGGTCTGGGCTCTGGGTGGAATGAGGATCAGCAGACCCCGGGTTACCTCACTCACACGCCGGGCCTGGGCTCTGCATTGAATGAGGATCCAGTGGGCCCAGGCGGTCTCACTTACATGCCAGGCCTGCACTCTAGGTCTGATGAGGATCTGTCAGGCTCTGGGTCTTCTCACTCACACGCCGGGCCTGGGCTCTGGGTTGAATCTTTGTGCATTTTTCTTGAGAAGTAGAAAATTCTACACGATCCCAATGTCACTGTTACCCTGAAGACAACAATAATCTCACAAGATCATCTGAAATACAGCCCACACTCAGATTCCTTAAATGTTTTGCTTTTTGTTTGGGGTCCAGATTCCACTGTGTCTCCTTAATCTCCTCTGTTAATCTGGCACCTCTCTCCGGCTGGGCTTGTTAGCATATGGGGATGGGAGCAGCACACGTGGTTCATCCGCAGTGTTTCACACCCTTTCAACTCTTCCCACCAGTGAGAATTTGGCTTTTACCAACTCAGCTTCTTGCTCTTGGCCATCATCTACAGGGAATGGACCTCTGCCAGACTGATCCACTCAGGAGATGGGGCCACAGGAAGGTAGGGCAGAGAGGTAGGAGGAGAGCTGTACGTCTATGCTGGATCCTGGGGCTCTCAGGAGGCCAAGGATCCTCCTTAAGCCTGTAGCTCCAAGACTGGAGGCCTTGGGTAGGTGTGAAAGAGCTTCAAGGACACCTGCTGTAGGGTATGGCTTGCATCCTCTTTAGTATTCGGGGACCAGTGCTCAGGTTTTAGTGATCTTTGGACCCTGGATCTCTATGTGTGACCCTTTGCCTTCCCATGGGTGTCTAGTCTTCATGGGCAGCCACATATTAGTCTGCTTATATGTACTTCTTTCTCTCCAAGGAGAAAGATTAATGCCTGCAAGGAGACTGTGCTCTGAAGTGTGAGGCTGCCTTAAGAGGATTTTAGCAGATCACAGAGGTTTTTCATTCCAATTGTAACCCTATTGATGGTGACATAGTTATAGAAAATATTAACACAGTGAAATACAGGAATTATACAAGGTGGTGGACTTATACTAGAACAGTGTCAGGCAACCAAAATAAGTGGTCATCGTGGCTCTTTTCCCTGAGATTGGCTCTGCAGATTTCTCTGTACAGATGAGTGGATGAAAGTCACAGGTGAGCATCATGGAAACTGTCTGGCTGTAGCCTGCTGCACATCTTACCAGACTAGTCCAGATGAAACTGCCCACAAGAGCTGTGACTTCATATGGCTAAGCCTTTGTAAGAAGAAGTCCATAATTGCTAGGGTTTATGTCTGGTTATCCTCCCAAAGCCTCATGCAGTCATGGGGCGGACTTCTAGAGTTTGTGATTAACTTATGATCCACTGGAATTATGGGTGTGAGTGCTTCTGGGATTATGGGTGTAAAGGTTGCTGGGGTTATGGGTGCAAGTACTACACCCAGCCTGGGGCAGATAGCTTGAATGCAACTTAAGGGAGAGAGATTTGCTCTCTGCAGCCATTGTTGCCACTAATCCATTTGCTCTCTGCTCTTTGCTGCCACCATGAAAGGTTGCTCTCTGCCATGTGCCGCTCTGCCTTGGAGCCAGCTGAGTATGGACTGAAATCTCCAGTAACTGTGAGCTAAATAAATCTTTCCTTCTTTCATTTTGAATACCTTTATTTGAGGTATTTGCTTCAGCAATGAGAGAAGAGTAACTGAGGCAATAAAGATTTCAAAACTTCTGATCTTTCTGATATTTACCTCTTTATGTGGTAAATCCTCCAAGGATAGGACACATTTAACTTTCATCCTGTTATTTGCTTTCTGTTTCTCCTTTATTTGCTCATCAAGCTTACAGTGATCACCTGTAACATGCAGGAGCTGTGTTTGCTGTGAGGACAGACCAGTGGCACCCAAGACAGCATGTTGTATTTGTGCCCTTTGCCTTTACTCTAGCTGGGCTAGGGAGAAGAGCAGCATAGAAGTGCATTTGACAACAGGAGGTACGAGGCTCCTTCCCAGAGCACAACTGAGCTGCAAGGGATGCAGTGGCCCCTTCAACCTGCATGGTGGCACTGAACAGAAAATTGTTATTACAGCAGTAGGAAGGTTGGAATTGCCATATATTGACTTGAAAACGTGTAATAAGTGCTAGGCACTGTGCTAGCCTCTGGAGATAAACTTGGAGTGGAACCATCTCTACTTCACAGAGGTGAATGAGTGTCTACAGGGGATGACGAGCTCTGAAATAATAACCGGTCATCAGTAGACAGCCATCAATTGTGACAAATGCATAGGGTAGTAGGACCAGATTTCTCTTGGGGAATAAAGACCTCCAGGGAACTTTCTACAAGGCATCACTGTGAACTTAGGTAATGAACCCCATAATGAGCTCAAGTCAAGCAAGGTAGTTGGGAAGGGCTCTCCCAGTGCAGCAATGACTTCACTGAGGAGAGGAAGAGGGCCTGTTGAGGGTCAGACCTGGGATACAGGGCAGAACAGATTTTATTTGGAATGAGGCAAAATTATTGGGTGGACCCTTGGAAGGTGGGGTAGGAGAGTTGGGTGAAATCTGTAAACAGTTTCATAAGGCTGGAGCTCAGGGTGTGAGGGAGCCCCCTGCACTGAATTTTGAGTTCTTTGTGCAGCAACCAGGAGCTGCGAAGCATGGGTACAGGGCTGACATCTGATGTGGATGGGAGAGGGATGCATCTCAAGGATGGAGGACTAGATGGGCGGCATGGAAGCCTGGAAGATCTTAGGGCTGTCCGCTAGATAGGGTGAGGGAGGCTGGACCTACTGCTGCGGCAACAGGGATCGAGAGAGGAGCCAGACCTTGGGACTTACAGTCTGCAGGCCTGGCTGTTGGTAGAGCAGGCTGCTCAGGTTCTTGCCTGGGAGATGGGGAAAAGGAAGGGATTCTTGTTTGGGCCGGAGGTGAGGAGCTCCATTTGCCCCTGGTGAGTGCTCAGCACTGTGAGACATCCAGACTGATGTGATGAGAGACTGGTTCATTCATGTTTTCAGAGGCTGATGATGTTCGCTGAGGACTTTTGATATGGTAACATGGTATTTATTGAAAGAATTGGAAGTGCACAAAGTATTTATGAAGGAGTGCTTACATTTTACAGCTGACAGGTTGCTTTATTTGGAGTTTTCAGGACAGACTTACTGTCTGTGTGTGTTTGTGAGATGAGCCACATTGTCACTTTTGAAAGTATGTTATTTTTTGTATGTTTCAATGGTAAATTTTAAAAAACCATTAAATATTTAAACCGTTAAATATTTCAATTGGGAGCATTGCATTCTGTTTCCTTCCCAGTCAGCTTCCAGCAGAATAACAAGCCCAGCATCTGACGTTCTTTCTCAGGACTCTGGCAGAAGTACAGCGGGATTCGACTTCGTGCTTGCTGAATCACCCTTGGTAAAGATCTTAGCCCGCAGCCCTGGCACTTGTGCAGAGGAGAGGGTGGCGATGTGGTGAGCTCGCCCAGTGCGTTAATTACTGAGCTCCACCGGGGCTGGGCTCCTTTGCAGCAGGCTCTGGATGGGGCCTCCATGCACCTGTGAGCGTGTGAGCAGCTGGAAATCAGTCTTCCTTCACTCAGGGAAGCCTCTTGGAAGTGATCTGGCTCATTTCACAAAATAAAACACATCTTTTTCTTTGAAAACTTATTTTTGTTTCTTTCCCAGTGGGTTTTTGTTCCAGCCCACTGTGGTTTCCGTCTATTCTGAGATTGTTTCTCAGACCAGTTTGACACCTCTCTGTTGGCCTTGCTGCCTCCTTGGAGATCAGTGCTGTGGTTCCAGTGAAATCCTGCATGCTTTGAAGGGCAGCATGACCTCTACACTCAAGAAAAAGCAGATGCTAGGAACTGTGGCCGCTGCCAGGGCCAGGGTCTTGGGCACGTGATCCTAGGGACTTCCTTCAAGAGCTATGTCACCCAGAAAATGTTCAGAGGTCCATCAAACTTTCCCTGAGAACTCTGCTCATGGGCCCTAGTGCTGAGCACCCTGACCTGGGGGACACAGCAGTAGGGGAGGGCGGGTGTGGTGTGGTAGGCACGTGACACTTGGAGCAGTGGCTGGCCAAGGGAGAGGGCAGATGAGAGGGCCCTGGGTGCTCCTGTTTCCTGGCCTGGGTTGGGGGAAAGGGACTGAGAAGCCTCTCCTGTGGCACCACTATGCCTGCATAGTCCTGGCCTCCTTGGCCTGTCCTTCCACACAGAGCCCACAGGCTGGCCAGGCACAGGGCAGGGCGGGCGAGGGGCGGCAAATGTGGCTCAGCTCTTCCCCTTGCCTGGGCCCAGCGAGGCCAGTGTCAGAAGGTGTTTCCTTGTTCCTGTTGGCAACTGTCTTCTGGGGCAGAGGATGCCAGAGGTCCTGCTTCTGGAAAAGGGAGGCTTTGGGGTGGGGGGCGTTAGTGGGAGGCATCAGCTACCACCTCGCAGCTGAACCCTGCTCTGTTTTGTAAGAGCTCAGCCACAGAGAGCAGAGCTGCCCTGTGTTAGGCCCTCCGTGGGCATTGTGTCTTTCCCGTGCAGTGCAGGGAGCTGCCGTCTGCCTAAGCCTTGGACGCTGAATGCCAGCTGTGTGTGCACGCATGCGCGCATGCGTGCATGTGTGATTTCCTCAGCATTCTGGAATAAATGCTGAGAGGTTTCTTCACATTATAGCAAAGCTTCCCTCTGTACCAGAGATGACCTTGGCTGGGATCCTCTCTTCAGCCCTTGTGTCCCACAGTTCTGGGTCCTGGCAGGCTGGGCCTCCAGCTTCTGTCTGGATTTGTTGAGCATGATTTTCTTAACCCGTCCACACCATGAGAATGGTCCCCTCTTGTCAACACTCCCGTTTCAGTGTGCCATCTTGGTTCTGCTGGGACCTTGAGTTAGTTCATCATCTAGTCCCATGTGTCCATTTTTAGATAAATACACTGAACTGTGGAGAGAACTACGGGCTTCTCCTGGATCTCCCAGCCTTCCTTGTTTTCTCAACTGTGGTTGAAGGCCGGCAGACTGAGTCTCAGATCCTGGAATGCTGGGCCGAGGGCTAGGAACCTCTTGCATTACGGTTCTCTAATGCGACAGTATGTTTCTGGGACACTTCTGCATGTCACAGCACTGTCTTTTTAAATGTCTTTCAATAAGAGAACACTGCTTACAGAGAAGTGAGCCCTTTGGGAGGAACTGTTCCTCTACTGGGCAGTGGACAGCCAGAAATGCTTTCTTCCTCAGGGAGAGAGCCCCATGCCAGGGAGTGGCCGAGGGGGTGAGCTTGCTTGTGCCCACCTTCCCAGCTCCATGTGTGAGCAGTAGGAGTTTTCAGGTGTGAGTGTGACCACATGTGAGTGAATGTGTGTGTGTGTGTGTGTGTGTGTGTGTGTGTGTGTGTGTAAGAGAGGGCATTTGTGTTCTTTTCTTGAATTTCCAGTTCTCTGCAGTACCTCAAAGCCTTTGTTTGTTATTTCAAGACAGTTTTATTTCTCCATATTGCGATGTTTTGGGCTACATGATGTGTCACAGAATCGAAGGTATCTTTTGTTGTGATTCTCAGGGGGTTAGTTATGCCATGTTCACAGGGGTTGTGTGTGTGTTCCTGGTGCTTCTAATTGCATGACTATACCCTGTATTTTTCAATCAGTGTTCAATGGCTGCCTGAGAGAAAATGTGACTCTTGAGTGTTGACTGAAATCTTCTGGTGACATCTGTCACCAGATTTTCTTGCCAATAGCAGCACTTGTGGAAAGATGTTGTCACCTTAGGAAAAGTCTTAAAGATGACTGGATGCCCTTAAGAGAGGCCATGTCACTCATGCTTTTGATGGCCAGAGGATAGCATTGTGTGTGTATCAACTTAAATTGGGATTCCCAAGTGTCTTAGTCACCTTGTCATTGCTGAGAAATGATACCTGACACTCACAACTTATAAGAAGGAGAAGTTTATATTGGGTCACAATATTTAGAGGTTTTGTTCTTTGGTCAGCTGGCTCCAAAGCTGCACAGCATGGCAGAGGGGTCTAGAACAGGAGAGTCACTCACAGCCTGGTGGACAGGAAGCAGAGAGAAAGAGGAGGTGGGGTGGGAGAGGAGCCCTCCATGTTACACCCCAGTGACCACCTCATCCTACCAGACCCTACCTCCTACCAGCCAGTCAGCAATGATCCAATCACCTTCGAAATACATGGGGCTTTGAGGACCATTTTAGATCTAAACCATAACACCAATAGATTTATTTCACTCATATTTTCATATTTTTCTCTTTATGTACATAATAAAAATGTGTGTCTAAAGCAAGTAGAACTCTTTTAAATCACAGAAAAATTGCATCATATTCCTTTTGTCATTTCCTTTCATGGTAGTATAGAAACAGCATTGGTTCTGCAACCAGTGAGTCCTGACCATCAGTGCAATCTGCTGTTGAAGTGGAAACCTTACGAAACCCTTAGTATGAATGCACAGGTGGCTTGGGAAGCTAAGGGGTGAGACATGGGCTTACCCATCGTGACACAACAAGGATCAGTTAAGCGTGTTCTTTGGGTCTAGAGCTAGGCTAGGTATTGAGGACACAGCTGTATGGGGCAGAGGGGACTCTTGTCATGGGGAAGCTGGATATATTGAATAACTAGATGCATGTGGTGCTACAAAGGGAAAATGTGGGCTTTGGGAGAAGTGTATAGAGAAGCTGGAGCCTGTCCGGAGCAGCAGCTGGCTTGACACGCAGCTTAGTGCCACTTGTGGCAAACAGCAAGATCTGTCGGGTGGAGGACACTGGGAGGAGGGGTGGTGCTGGCCAGTGAGCAGAGCCTGTGGGAGCTGAGAGGCGGCAGAGGAGGACGTGGAGGATGTGGACTGAAGCAGCCAGGTGCAGAGGTGACCGAGGGCTGAGCAGCAGGGCTGCAGGAGGAGCCCGGATTGTACAGGGCCTTAGAAGTCCTGGCAAGGCATGCACCATAAAGAGGAAGTTGTGGGGGAGATGTCAGGAGAAGCATGGCATGCTCAAAATTTACAGTTATCACTCAGCCTGATGGGCAGAAAGTTAAGTGCTGTGGATGACAGGCAGGTGGAGGGGACCGCGAGAAGGTCTCACTCAGCTGGCTGGAGAGGAAGAACTGGAGGGACAGAGGTACTGAAGGATGCACAGAGCCCCAGGTGGGTGTTGATCTTGCACTGATTGCAGTCTGCAGGCGTTCTAGGTTCCCAGGTGTCTGAGTCCACCTCTTTCTTTGTTTTTACAGAGCGGCTTCTGAATTGAGCCTGCTGTCTGCTGTGAGACAAGATCTGCCACCAGGTAAAGTGCAACACTTTTCGCCCAGCTCCCGGATACCTGACCCCAGCGTTTTAGTTAAACCTCAGCTAGGCCTGTGAGTTAGATGATGTGTTTTTATGCCCCTCCTACACATGAGGAATTCAAGGTATTTTACTCTATACCAGGTTAATGTTTCTCTCCTATTTCTGGTTTGCTAAAGGTTCTTATCAAGAGTGGTTGTTGAACTTTTTTGGATGTTCTATAATATCTACCGAGATGATGAAATGATTTTTAAAAATCTTTTCATTTTCTGTAATGTTTTAACTTTATTGGTTTTCTAATGTTAAGCTAGCTTGCATTACTGTGATAAAACTAACTTGGTCAGGGCACATTATATTTCTTATGCCTACCAAACATGAGATCAGACAAAAAATGTTCTGGTTAGTATGTTCCTTATCAGGAATGGTTTTCAGAATATGGGAGTTACTTGGTAATTCACTATGGGGCAGAAATTTGCAATGGAACAATCCGAGTCTGATGTAAAAGAATTTTCACCCATGATTTAGTCTCTGATCTATTTAGTTTTTTTTTTTCTATTTCTTCTTGAGTCATTTTGGTAAAATATGCTTTTGGTTTTATTACATGTACACATTTCTATTAAATATGAGTGTACACATGGGGAATTTTTGGGTTTTCTACCATATATTTAGCTGTGGAAGATATTATCAGTTAACTTTTTTTTTTTTTTTTAGATTTCACCACCTATCTGAATGTTTATTCCAAAAGTCAGATTTAGTTACTTATTTGAATAAATCACATAGTTATTTCATATTTTAATATATAGGCCCATTATATGACATTTTGAGATATACTATATGCTTACAAAACGTTTACATTGTATTATAATTCACAAGTAAAAGTTATTTTTTGTTTTCTGTTTTTTATCTTTTAAAGAGAGTACAGATTAGAGTTAAAACAGAAAATACTTTTAGTGATACAGAATTTCACTTAAAGTAATATGAATTTCATAGTATTTGTTGTAATACATAGTATTGTCTTCCAACCAGTTATTCATATTACCAGATATATGCATATAAACTTGGAAGAAAGAAAAAAAAAAGAAATGTATAAGAAATTAAGAAGACAAAAAGTAAAAATTGAAAAAAGGAGACAAAGCACATTAAAGACTAACTACTTCTTTCCTTAGACCAACAGAAATTCACAGTACAGTTGTCCAAATTATCCTGCTTACATACCTAGATAAATCTCTTTCCCTGACTCCCTCTCCTGTCCTTCTCAACTCACTTTTGAATAAGTTCATTCCCTTTTCCTCATATCTATTGTATCCTTCAGATTCCATTTTTCTCTTTCAGGTTCTCACACTAAGGAGACAATGTAGTGTTTGCACATGACAGTCTGATTTATTTCACTTAAGAGTATGTTCTCTAGTTGCATCCATTTACTGACAAAAGTCTCAAATTTATCCCGTTTTATAGCTGAATAATAATCCTATGTGTAAAAATACCATCTTCTTTGTCCATCCTTCAGTTGATTGACATCTGGGTTTTTTCCAGGATTTAGCTATGACAAATCACACTGCTATAAACATGGGTGCACATATATTGTTGTGGTATGAAGTTTTTCCATTCTTCTGGAAAAATACCCAGGAGAGGAATAGCTGGCTTGAATGGGGTCTCTAATCCTAGCTTTTTAAAGGATGTCTACACTGATTTCCATAGTGATTGTACCAATCTGCATTCCCACCAATAAAAGTGCCACAAACTAGGAAAATATTATAGCTGACTATCCTTCCAACAAAGGCTTTCTATCTAGAACATATAAAGAATTAAAAAAAAAATCAGGACCCCAAATTCAAAGACCCAATCCAAAAATGGGCATCTGAGATGAATATATACTTCTCAGAGGAAGAAATACAAATGGCAAGTGAATACATGAAAAAATGTTTAACATCATTGCTCATTTGAGAAATGCAAATTAAAACAACATTGAGATTCCATCTCACCCCAGAAAAAATAGCTGCCATCCAGAAGTCAGCCAATAACAAATGCTGCAGGGGCTGCGGAGGAAAAGGAACTATCAGTTAGCTTTCCAAAGCAGCTGTATTGATTAAAAATTTTGCCATTCAACTGCGAGGGTATGAAGTTTCTGAGTTTTCTGTATCCTCTCCAATACAAGATTTTTTTTTTTTTTCATTTCACTGAAGCTGTTATAGTGGATAAAGTTGTAGTTTTGATTATTACTTCCCTATAGACTAATGTGACTGGGAACTTTTTCATATGTTAATTGGCCACTTGGATATCTTATTTTGTGAAAAGCCTTTCAAATGTTTTTAAAAATGTGGAAAAAATTGAATTGTCTTAAGAAATTATCTTTCTTATTTAATTGTAGACATCCTTAAAGAAATATAGGGGCTGAGGCGATAGCTCAGTGGTCTAAGTGACCCAGGTTTAATCCCTGGAATTGAATGCTGTGCCGGCACCAGGCGCTCAGCAGGTCACCAAAACCGGGCATGGTAGTGCACGCCTATAATCTCAGGGAGGTTGAGACAGGAGAATCACTACGAGTCTGAACTGCATAGTGAGACCCCGTAACAAAAAATAAATAAAAAAATGTAAAAAATAAGTTAATTAAAAGAAATACATTCTGCACTTAAGGTCATGGTAGGGTATATATATATTACAAATATCTTCTCTTTCCTTTGATTTGCCTTTTTATTGCTAAGGAACTAAACTCCCTTTAACAGTGTAATTATCAGGTTATCACCACTTTGTCCTACTTGAAGAAATCTTGGCCTTATCCTGAGATTATGAAGATGTTTTATGTTCTGACAGCTATATTATTTTATCTTTATACTTTGCTCTGTAATCCATCTGGAATCATCTTTTTTAGACATGATGTGACATAGTCAAGATTAATTTTATTTTCCATGTGAATATCTAATTTACCATACAATCACTGTTTTGTCAAAGTACAATTTATGTATTCATTTATCTTGGTTAGGTTTTCTGAGGTATAAGCAATAGTAAAATTCACTCTCCTAAAATACCTGGTTTCAAAAGTTTGGGCAAAGATATGCAATAATGTGAGCCCTGCCTCGAGCAAGGTTTAGAACATATGCAGTCCTGAAAGTGTGTTCTCCCTCCAGCCTTGGACCACTATGCTCTGATTTTTGTTTTTACCTTTTCCAGGATGTATGAATGAGTCATAGAACATGTAGCTTTTTGTTTCAAATTCTTTCACTTGGCATAGTTTTCATTCTTTTTTTTTTTTTTTTTCAAATAACACTAGTTTGCTTCTCTTCATTGTTGAGTAGAATTCCATGGATGGTAACTTCAGTTTACTTATTTTCTCACTGCCTGGCATCTGGGTGACTTATGGGATTTGATTACCGTGAATAAAACTGTTATAAATACTTGTGAGCAAACTTCCTGTGGATTCAGGTTTTCATTTCTCTTGAACATGCTTCTTTTTCTTTCTTTTTTTTTTTTTTAATGTATTTGGTACAGGGTCTCACTAGGCAGCTTGGACTTGTAGTGATCCTTCTGTTTTCAGCCTCCCTAGTGCTGTGATTACAGGTGTGTGCCACCACTCTGGGTCTCAGTGGCTGGCTCAGAGTACCAGGGGGTGGAGCCAGGGCAACATGTGGTGCCAGGGATTGAATCCCAGTTTCTGTACTTGCTGGTGGGTGCTTAGACTGCTGAGCTATCTGGCCAGCCCTGAAATGTTCTTTTCTGATAGGTCTAAGTCACTGAGCTATTGCACCATATTGGAATGGTAACAAGTACAAGTTTAACATTGAAAACAAGATCTCCAAATCATTTCCATAGTTACTATACCATTTCACATTCCAGTCAGCAGTAAGTGACTCTTTTCAGCTTCCACAGCCCTTGGTATTATTTATCTTTGCCATTTTAGGAATCAGAACTGGCATATAGTGTTTTCTCATTGTAGTTTTAATTTCATTTCTTTCATGTTGAGCATCTTTTCATATGCTTTTTTTACCATCTTTGGATCTTCTTGGGGAAGTGTCTGTTCAAACTACTTGTCAGTTTTAAAAATTAAATTATTTGTCTTCATATCATGGTGCTATTACATATATACTGTGTGTACAAACCCTTTATCAAGTGTGTGTTTCACAAATAGTTTTTCTCAACCTCTACCTTGTTTTATTCATATTCTAACAAATCTCATTAGCTATAGGATTCATTTTAAAATAAATTTTGAGTCTTGTATGAAGAAATAGCCAGAGTTCACTTTTAGATGGATGTCTAGATTTTCTCGCATTTTTAGCATGCAAGAAGCTGTCTTCCACCCTTTACTGTGGACCTCTCTTTTTCTCCCTGCAATATTAGACTACTTCCTATTGTTCTGCAGCTTTCAGGTTACCTTTTTACAGATTATTCTTTCTCTTGGAATTTTGTTTGGACAATTTCTGTTTTTTCTTTCTCAGTATTAGGGATTGGACCCAGAGCTTTCACACTGAGCTGTACTACTAGACCTTTCTTAACTTTTTGTTTTTTGACAAGGTCTTGCTGAGTCACTAAATTGACTGAGCTGAGCTCAACTATGTGAGCCTCCTGCCCTAGCCTCCCAAGAGTGCTGGATTTAAAAAAAAATTTAAAAAAGAGTGCTGGATTACAGTGTGTCCCACCACATCCATCTCTATTGATTATCTTTAAATTTACTGATTCCTTTCTTACATATCTCCTCATCAACCTGTGAAATTCTTCATGACTGATGTTACATTTTTATTTCTAGATTTTCTCTTGGATTCTTTTTTATACTTTCCTTCTCTCTACTGGGACTATGTTTGCTAGCATTGTATCCTTCTTTTCTACAACAGCCTTTAACGTATTAATAGTTGTGTTAAAGTTTCTTGATTGTGCTTGCTCCATCAGGACATATATTACAGGTTTTGTTTTTTTTTATTGTTTCGGGGTCTGGACCACCTCTCTGGTTCTGTGGATTGCTTTTTCTTTTTCTTTTTCTTCTTTTTGAAACAAGGTCTCACTATGCAGTTCAGGCTGGCCTTGAGCTCACTTTGTAGCTCCAGCTGATCTTGGACTTGCAATGATCCTCCTGCCTCAGCCTCTCAAGTGCTTGGATTACAGGTATATGCTGCCATACCTGGCTGTATTGCTCTTTCTTTCTTTCTTTCTTTCTTTCTTTCTTTCTTTCTTTCTTTCTTTCTTTCTTTCTTTCTTTCTCTTTTTTTGTATTTTAGTAAGGGCCTATAGGTTCTTACTACATAGATCAGACTCATAGTGATCCACCAGTGTTCCACTGTCTCAGCACGCCCTGGGCCAGCACAGCATGCCAGGAATCGTACCCTGGCTGTCGCATCTGCCCAAGCAGGCGCTTTAATCTGCTGAGCTATTTGGCTGGCCCTTACTGCTTTGTCTTAAAAGTGAATTATTTTTCTCTTGCTTTTTTGAGGCTCTCAGAGTTTTCCTTGAATGTTGGACAGTGCTTATAAAAGAGCAGTAGTAATAAATGAAATAATTGGTGTTCCCCCTTTTCTGTAGGCAGGGTCAATCTCGTTAGTAGTTAATAGCATCTGTACTTCACAGTGATCTTGAGTGGCTGGGTCATGCTGGCCAGATCCTGAGGTGTCCCAGATGCTGAAGTTCTCGGTGTGACCCAGAGTCATCTGATGCCTAGCTAGGCTTGGTGTGTTCAAAGCTCACCCTCAGCTTTTGGCAGACCATGCCTGTTCTTCAGTGAGAACCTCCCTCCATGTCTGTGCCTAGCTCCCCGCTCCAGCGGTCAGATCTGTACAAAAGTGCTGTGGTGCTGAATTCTCAGTTCTCCTGACCCAGCCTCAGTGTTGGATGGCCTTGGGAGGGGCTTTGTGAGTTTCTGTTCTCTAGTGAGTGAGCCTCTGTCTTGCCTCTATGGGGTGCTTGGGTGGGAGGGTTTCCTGCCTCGGGCTCAGTGGTAGCATCTGTGCAGCATCCTGGGCCTGAGGGTTTCTTGCTCTTCCCACCTGCAGGGGGCAGACATTTGATTTTTCTACCTTCCCAAGCACAAGAGAACCTTAGCTCGATGGTGGAGCTGGGGAGGTTTGCGGGTTGAAAGCTATGGGTTAGTAAGAAATGACGTTCTGGAAGTGATTGGAGTCTCTTGCCTGTGTCCTACCAAAGGGTGTATTTCTTCATCCTCTGGCTTTGCCCCTCAACTTTCTCATGAGTTCCCACTCAGATACGTGGGAAGCTTGGGAAGTTTGGCTCATGAACCCAGAGATTCTTTGCAGTCTTGCTAGCCCACCCTTTCCCTGTAAGAACTCATTCAAATCTTGCTTTCTTATTCCTACTTTCATGAGAAATGAAAGAAAACTGAATGAAAAGAAAGCAATAGCATAACAATAAAAAACTTACTAGGAAACCTGGGAGGATTGAAATATTCTTTTCCTGGCTCGGCTGTATTTGACATCCTTTCTTTGAGGAAATGCATGCTTATGAGAGCAGGAGCAACAGACTAGCTTATTGTGAGAGGGCTGTGGTAGGGGAAGGAAGACTTGTTTCTGTGAGTGGGAGATGGGATAGACAGGCATTTGAAAGGATAAGAATGAAGCCATGGGACGGGCGCTGTGGAGAACTCTAGTTCCTCAGAAGATGGGCATAAGAGCAGTGGTCCTAGGGCAGGGTGACGTGTGTCCTAAGAGCCGAGGAGTATACCACACTGATTCCACGCAGATCATAGCGATGCCTGAGCCACGCTGGGAATGGTCTCCTCAGCGTCGGCTGGGAGCTGCTTCACTTTCCACATCATGGGTACTCCATCTGGGCTGTTGGGACTGCAGCATCTGTGTCCCTTGTGAGGCTGTGAGAAGTGCAGCTTTGTGGATGCCCCTCGGCCCTGATGAACAGAATTTGCATTTTCACAAATGAGCAAGAGTACTTCTTGTTCCCTTGAATGTTTGAGAAAGAGGGTTTTACATAATCATTGTTTCTATGTTTTTGTAGTTGACTGTACTTTTAATAATGACATTAAAATCCTTCATTTCAAAATATTGTGAAGGTTATTCTAAGGATACCCCAAGGAATAAGGCACAAAATGAAGGCATTTAAATGCATTTTACAGTCAAATTATTCAACTTAATTGAACAATTATCACTGGTATGCATATTTAAAGCTGCTTAGTTTTCATTTTCCTCTTTGAGCTTTGTGTTTCTGGAACTCAAAAACCCAACTCTTTGTTATAGGCAGTGATTTTTATGGTGCTTCTTCTTATAGTGGGACTTCTTATCCCAGTTGTTAGTGCCTGAATGGCTGTGGTCCCTCCAAAGTCATGTGCTAAAAGTCATCTCCAAAGTGGTTGTATTAAGAGATGCGGGTCTTTGGGAGGTGATAAGATCACGGGAAAATCCCTCCTGGTTGGGATTGATGCCCATGTAAGAGAGGCCCGGAGGAACGTGCTGGCTTCTTTCACTGGGAGGAGCGGCTGTTGAGGAACCAGGAAGCAGGCTGTCATGGTCTGGGGTTTTTACAAGGGGAACAATATAACACAGGACAGATTTTATAAGATTATTTTATAATGAATCACCCAAAGAATCATATACAAGCGTGCAGGACCATCTGTCCACAAACTAAAGACCAGCTGAGGGCCTGGATCCTAATATCCTGCATGAGTCCAGCAGAAAGCCTAGAACTTACAACAATGCCTCCCACAAGTCCAACTGGAGGCCTAGAGCCCATGACAAAGTCTCATGCAAGCCTGCTTTGTGGATCTGTTCTGGAAAGGCCCAAACATCTAGTGATGGAAGCTAAAAAGTCTATGCCAGTGGGATGAAGGATCTGTGCTAGCAGGCTGAGGGACCTGAACTGGAGTAGGAAACAATGCTCAAGGCAAGCACCAGAGCTCTCCCTAAAAGTACCACAGCCATTCTCAGCAACAGAGAGGTCCCGAACTCCTCCAGCAATAAAGAAAGCTGAGTTCCCATCAGGAAAGCCAATGCTACAAGCTTCTCCATGAAGTTGAGCAGTGCACTATCTTCCCCTCCAGAGCCAGGAAGCGATGCTCAGGGTGAGGACCAGAGCTCCTCGAAAATGAACCATAACTATTCTTGGTGACAATGAGGTCACAAGCTTCTCTTCTGACAAGAACAACCAAGTTCATCAGGGAAGCCAGCATGACAAGGTCTTCCTGCAAAATAACCCAAGAGAACCAACAGCTTCCAACAGCTCTAATAACTACCCTAATAGCATAACTACAGCTTCTCCTATTATGCTTTTAGTCTTTTTTTTTTTTTTTTCTGGTACCGGGGATTGAATTCAAGACCCTGCGCTTGCCAGGTAGGCGCTTATTCTACTGAGCTATCTCCCTGGCCCTTCTGTTATGCTTTTTATGCTGCCTGCAGTAATCCTCATGTGGGCCTCCCACACCCAGTATCGTATCGGCTAGTTCAGTTCTGCTGGGTATAACAAGTTGACCACCAGTTAGACATCCACTGCAGCGAATCTCTTCAGAGGTGGCGTATAAATATTTACTGTTTCAGAGTTACCCATCTGTGCTGTTCAGTTACAGCAGCCCAAATTGGCCAAGACATCCTGAAGCCTTTTCCTAGGAGCAGTGTTGCTTTTATCTCCATCTTGGTGTCTGCTCGAGACACAAGGTCCTCTGTGAGGTCGCTATGGATGTTTGAAACCTGGGTGCTGGGTCCTAGAGGCAAGGGACTCAGCCTCTGTGGAGGATTGTGCCGAGAGCCCTGAACTCTGGCTGGCCCAGTGCTGAGCATCGTGTGAGGTGCTGGGAGACTATGCTGCCAAAGTTATTGTTTTCACAGTTCAGGAAAGACTAATTTTACACTTATCCTGATGTCCTGTTTTCAAAGCTTTTCTTTCTCCTTTAGTATCATAGAAAGATGCTAGATACAGAGGCCAGGTTGTATAGCATTTACTTTTTTTTTTCCTTTTTTTAAATTGAGAGACAAATAGCAATGAGACCGTTTTAAAACTGATTAGCAGGACAGTTTCGATAATTAATACATTGTATGTTGTTATCTTCTTAGTGGTTATCCATAGTACAAGATGCAGACAGGATATCCTGTCCAAACACTATCAGTACAAAGCATTTACTTTATTTTGTCTGTGTGCATTTGGACTCAAATATTACTTAAAAATTTTTATTAGAATTTTTTATCAGTACATGTTTGTGGTACACGATGATTACAATCTTTTTTCTCTTTTTATTTTATGAAAAAAATTCCAAATTTTCATAACCAAATGAGAGGACAATAATAGTTATGACATTATGCATCATTATCTTCAAAGTAGTTACTTAGTACAAGACATAAATTGAAAAGATTCTGACAAAGAAGAAGCAGATAATAACATAAGACTTCCTTTTTGGGCCAGCCAAATAGCTCAGTAAGTTAAAATATCTGCTTAGGCAGATGCAGGGGTCAGGGATTGACATGGCGATTGAGATTGGGTGTGGTGCCGTGTGCCTGTAGTCTCAGCTCTTGGGAGGCTGAACACAAGCGGATCAGTATGAGTCTGATCTACGTAGTGAGACCCTGTAGACCCTGTACACCCTTACTGGAAAAAAA
>NW_004524724.1:5384653-5389558 GCF_000260255.1 Octodon degus
GATTGAAGTAGAGTCCATCTATTCCAATTTTCTGTAGGACTTTGAACATGAATGAGTGTTGGACTTTGTCAAAAGCCTTTTCTGCATCAATGGAGATGATAATGTGGTTTTCAGTTTTTACTCTATTGCTGTAGTGTGTTACATTTGTAGATTTTCCATATATCTTTGAAAGACAGTAATTTTTAACTCTTTGCGGAAGATACATAGGAGGAGAATAACTGGATCAAGTGGACTTTGTACTTTTAGTTGTGTAAGGACAGTTCACAGTGGTTTCCATAGTGGTTGTACAGGCTTACACATGCCCACCAACAATGTAGAGAGTTCCGTTTGCCCCACATCTTTGCCAAAATTTGTTATTACTAGATTTTTTTAATGTCACCTATTCTATGTGGGGTAAAATGGTGTCCTCATGTAGTTCTATTTTGCATTTTTCTGGTAACCAGTGATGATGAACATCTTTATTGGCCATTTGTACTTCTTCTAAGAAATGTCAAGTCATGTCAGTCACTCATTTTTACTTTGGGTGTGTCTAATATTTTCAAATTTTTATGTATTCTTGATATTACTCTGCTATTTTTGGAATAGCTAGCATTTTCCCCCCACATTTTGTAGTTTATCTCTTCATTCTGTTGTTTTCTTTGGCAGGCAGAAGATTTTTCATTTGATATAATCCCATTTTTGATTCTTGGCATTATTTCTCATGCTCCTGGGGCTGTGTTCAGAAAGTCTTTGCCTGTGCCCATGTCTTCAAGAGTTGTACCTATTTTCCTTTCCAGCACACTAAGTGTTTCTGTTTTAATAATTAAAAAATCTTTGATGTACTTTGATTTAGTTTAGGACCTGGTTAGATACGGGTCTATACTTAATCTTCAGTGTGTGGATATCTGATTTTTCAGCACATCTATTAAAGAAACTGTCTTTCCTCCAGTGTGTGTGTCTGGCTCCTTTGTCTAAGATCAAATAGCTGTACTGCCTGAGGTTGTTTCTGCTTCTTTAATTTTGTTTCATTGATCCATGAGCCTGTTTTCTGCTAGTACCATGTGCCACACCTATTCTTTTTGAATCACTATTCTTTATAGTATAACTTCAAATCTGAGGTACATAACATGTCTTAACCCTTTTTATATTCTTTCCCCTCCTCACCTCCTCCCTCTCATTTCCTGCTGTCTCAAGATCCCATTTCAATTTACCAAAGATCAACCTCTCTATCTCTATTGTCTATCTCTGACCTTTCAGCACAAGATACAAAATCAAAACATTCTGGCAGTATCGTTAAATGGTTTTAATGTATCTTTAATTTGAAGCTATCACATGTGTTCCAAGCAAGCAGCCAGAGAAGGGCACTATGTCATGCTTCCCAGCTGAGCTGATCCAGGTAAAACCTAGTCCTGGTTACTCTGGTCAACAAATGCCACTTTAATATCAACATTTACTCTTAGCTGCAAGAGAGGCTGGTAGCTGTCTAACTTGTTTGAGCAAGTTCTGCTGCACAAACAATCTGGCCTGAATTTTCTACCCCTAGAGAACTAAGTGCAGATGTAAGACTGTTAGGGGGTCAAGTATTTGCTTTCTGAACATGGATGCTGTCTTGGACAATGAGCTTTAGTTATGAAGAGGTTTGGCTTCAATTAAGCTTCTACTTTTACTGATGAAATCTGCTTTCATGGAAAGGAACAATGCATGTTACTGAGAAAAGAAATACAGATAAGGACCTCTGTGTACTTACTCATTATCCAATCTCAGCAATGCAAGAAGTTGCTCCCTTGAACGGCGAAGGGGTATAGTGAAGGGATCAGTTGCAAGAGGACATTTTTATGTTATATGCCTAGGCAGGAGTGTTAGAAAGGAGAGAATGCTACTGCTTCTAGTAACTGTTATATTTGTGTGTGTGGGAGGGTATCTCTGTGTCTATCATGTATCCATCTATCTGTTCATCTAGCCAACCAGCCTGCTAAATTTGATTGTCATGTGTTATCACCTATAGTGATAACTGTGTTATATGATTAGCTTTATACATTTTCTTGCTTCTGTTATTAATGTCCTTGCTGTATTAATGGAATCTGTTATGGGATCTAGGAAAGGAAGGATTTGTATGTGGTGCTGTGGTGCTCACTCACATTGTGGAGATGGGCAGCGGCTGCGTGCAGACTGTGAAGAATCAGTAGAAGCGCTGCAGGGCAAGGAGGGGCATTCCAGAGGGCCATGCAACCTGTCCTGTGGCCAGGAGACTGGCAGCTGCTTGGGAATTTCAGGGTAGGAGTCTTTATTCATGTGCATTCCTTTAAGAGAAACAAACAAGCAAACAGTGAAACACAGCGAAAGCAAACAAGTGCCTTTCCGTGAGAAAGGGCGGTGACACCCCCCTCCATCCCCTCATGAGATGCAAGCGCCTTGCTGTGTGCGGCGGGCTCTGGCCCTCTGTTTGTCCTTGCTGTCCTTGATGCCTGCTCTCACGATTTGGAAAATGCACAGCAGCTCGCCGAGCACCCGATGCACACTCAGCCCAGGAACTGGAGTTGACAGCTAATTGTCGCTGCTGATTGCTTTGCTGACAGTGCTTTGTGGCTATTTCAGTTTTTCGTAAGAGTTCCTTAATTAGAGAAAATGACACTGCATGCTGTCCAATCAGCCTCTTGTCAGATATTATTACATGTGTAGGAAAATCAGGCCATGGTTTAAGTCGTTTCTGCCAAGTTGGTATAAGGTCTGCAGCCATGGCACAATCCACTTGCAGATCTCTCAAGGAGGCTTGTCCCTAGCCTAAGGGAAGAGACACAGTGCCTGGGGGCTCCCAAGTACCCAGGACCACCAGGGGCTCCTGGTCAGGCCACAGTGCCCCAGGGAGATGTCACACCTTGCAGTGGACACTGTCATGATAAAATGTTAACTTTCTGAGATGAGATACTGCAGGATCCTTTGATGCTGTATTTGTGGTCAAAATGAGTGATTCTTTCACTTTTCCATGAGAGAAAGAAATGCAGATCCAAGTCAAGGTGGCTGGTGTTCACTGCAGCATTAGAAGGGCTTTCACATTGCATTAGCCAATGGGACTAAGGGGCTTAAATGACTTAGAGTGGCAAAGAGTTTCCCAACTCTGAAATCTAGAATCTTGCAGCTCATGGCCCTTCTGAGGCTGCTCTCTACAGTGCTGTTTTGGGAACAATGTATACATACTTCCTGTGTTTACCTGCATGGAAAGCAGGTGTGAAATTATAAAAATCTAATTGTCAAATAAACATGGCTTTTCCTGATTCTTATTTCTGGCATGAATTCATTATGTCAGCAAATGCACTCTCTGGGTGCCCTCAGGTTGACCAGACAGTGAGCGGCACCCCTCCTCGAGGTGCTCACAGTGTGGCTGAGGTGTTGATATTTTCCTCAGCACTGCTGTGGTTTCTGTCCTGCAGTCTCCAGTGTTCGAGTAGAAAATAAAGAAAGCAGAAGGGAAACTCGGTTGGAAAAGTAAGAGGACAAGAATACTGAGGATTGCATGGTAAATACATGCACAGAGGAAGAGCAAGCTCTGTGTGTGTGTGTGTGTGTGTGTGTGTGTGTGTGTGTGTGTGTGAACGCTGGTTACAAAGATGGAGAAAGTGGCGAACAGACATGGTGTGTGGGTGGAAGCCAAAGAAGGGCTTCATGAAATCCACACATGGAGGACAGGAGGGGGCTTAGAGACAGGACAGTGACAGGGAGGATTGCGTTTCCTGTGGGTCTGTCTTGGCCACTTCAGCTAAAGGATAAAGAGAGCCAGGCATGAGGCTTCTTTTCTATGTCCTTCAGGTCATGGGTGAGTGTAATATTCAAAGTGTGTGTGTCTGCACATTTCCTGAGGAAATTCGGCTTCCTTGAAGGCTTCATGGAGGTCATTTGGTTTCAGTGGTTCAGTGCCTTCCCGCGTAAGAACAGGTGGAGGTGCATTCGGTTTGCACACATGCTGCCCACTGGAGTGGTTCCTGAGGTGGACTCACGGTGGTGCGCAGCTGTCGATGGCAGTCTGATGAGGACTTCACTCATTACTTTCCAGAGGAAGGAATTATTGTTCCTAGGGGGACAAGCCTGACAACAGGAAGGCCCTGGACGCAGCTCAGACTGACCTTGGCAGTCCAGTTCAAGGCGTGGCCCATTGCCCTTGGGAGATCAGCCTCCCAGGAGCAACTGCACACCTGCAAAGCTCTGCCTCACCCTCTGCTGTTTCCTTCTAAACATGCAACTTTTTCCCATGCTTATATTGAACCCACAGTCTCCTCATGAAGGACTCCCACTGTGCAAGTCACAGCAGAAACTACAGAATAAAACCTTAACTAAAAATCGAATGAAAAAGCTCCAGCATACAATTCCCTCATGGCTGTATTCCCATGTCTCATCCCAAGCTGGCTGACCCTGTCCTGACACCTTCCAGGAACGGGCAGAGACAGCATTTCCCCTCCACCACCCGACTGCTGGGAACATAGGAACCTGGCCACTGCCTGTCCCCTGATGTGGGCACGTAACCTGTCCCACTGTGACTCTCCACAGCGGCTGCTCCTGTGGCTGCGTTCAGATAGCGTTTAAGACTCCTTAAAGCATGCCCAGCCACGGCAGACCTGACCAGAGCCATGTAGTTACCATGGTACCCAGAGACAGCTCTTGCAGCTCACAGACCTCTCTAGATGGGAGGATGGACAGGAGAACGCCCCGAGAGTGTTCCTGCACCCTCTGGTGGTCTAGGATGCTGCCTGCCACACTGGGGACAGGAATGGCATGTATCTGCAGGAGGAAATCTGATTCTCAGTGTTGCTTTCAAGTGTCATCTTTTCTCAGCTATTTGTTGGAAACTATATCACATTTTATGCCCTTATATTTCCTTCCTTCCTTCCTTCCTTCCTTCCTTCCTTCCTTCCTTCCTTCCTTCCTTCCTTCCTT
>NW_004524724.1:5389658-5396012 GCF_000260255.1 Octodon degus
TCCCTCCCTCCCTCCCTTCCTTCCTTCTCCCCTTTCTATCCTTCCCCCCTTATTTTTCCTTTTGAGACAGAGTCTCGTCATGAAGTTCAGGCTGGCCTTGAACTCACTTTGTAGCCCAGGCAGCAACTCACAGCAATCCTCCTGCCTCAGCCTCCCACGTGTTGGGATTACAGGCAGGCACTTCACGCCTTGGCCATACACACTTTTCTTTTATCCCTGGTTGGGAAGCTTCTTTCTGGATAAGACAGAAATGTGAATGATCCTAGCTAAAAAATCTCTTCCAGGGCCAGGAGGAGCTGAGGTTGGTGAGCCTCTCTGGTGGTCCAGGGCGCTGCAGAAGGAACACAGCAGCCTGCTTTCTCAAACCCTTCTGGAACAGCTCTCAGTTTCTGTCATCAAGATGAATGTTATTGTGTATACCTGAGAGTTACAGCGTACTATTATGGGATAGACAAGGATAAGAAAAGGTTGCTATAGTGAAGCAGATTAATACATTTATCATCTCACCTAGTTACATGTTTTTGACAAGAGCATCAACAATCTCCTTATTTAGTCAAACTCCCGGGTATGGTGTAGTTTTATTAAGTTCAGTGCGGATTCTGTGCATCAGATTTCTAAACAGGTCCATGTAGCACACCAGCTGTCCTGGATCTTCTGACCTCATCTCTGGAGCTCCCCGCCCCCCAAGTCCTGGCTTTGCCTGTGTCACTGTGCATGTGTGCATCCGTATGCGTGCACCTTCTCCAGGCAGGAGTGAGAATGCTGCATTTTTTTCGCCTCTGGTGATGTGGTCTTTTGATGTTACTCTAATTCTCGATGATTGCTACCTCACAAACAGCAGAGCTTAGATCATGGGAAGGACAGCTTTTTATAAATTCCTATTATCTGACATTTCTGTTTCATGGAAAGGGGCCCAGACTGCCAGCTTTTTGTTTTGGAGTTAGGGCTCAAGTCAGTGACTTTAACTGCTTGACATTTTGTGTTATCCTTGGCAGTGTGTGTCTGTAGGATTTAACGATGGCTTCATCCTGAGGAGCTTGCACGCGCACATCACATGCCCCAGCCTTTCTGCTTCTCCTCTCGCCCTCCGCCTGCCTGGAGAAGGTGCGTGTGGATGGATGCTCATGGTTATTTGAGCTACAAGGAGCAATAAACCACTTTAGAGGCAGAGACATACTTTTAAAATTTGCAATCTTTTCTTTAATGAGGGAATTGAGGGTATATAGGAAAAAGCATACTTGTACCTCCACTGTAGCAAGTTTTTTTTTTTTTTTTTTTTCCCTGTCTGGCCCTGAGAATGAAATGAACATAAAACAGATACACAGGAAAAAAGTATTCAAACTTATTTAATGTATGTTTTACAGGACTTAGGAGTCTTTCTAAGAACATGAAGACCCAGAGAAGCAGCAGTTAAAGTCATTCACTTGTACAGAACTGGGTCATATATGAAGAAGTCATGGAATGGGGCTGGGACCAGGTGGACACATGGTGGCCAGTGAGATAGGGCCAGTGCCTGGAGGTGGGTCTGTGCTGGACTCCTTGGTGGCTTCTTGTCCTGGTGGAGAAGGACACTTCCTGCTGGTCCAGGCAGGATGCTTTTCACAGGAATTTCAACTCCTGCTCTGAAAGGACAGAGTGAACTTTCATCTGTTGTTGCTTTTCTTCTGTTGTTTATTTTAAAGTGCTTTTAATTCCGAGCAGCCCATATTCCAGAGCAGCATGTTTGGGGATGGTGCATTTTACACTTGGAGGGTCCCAATTCCCTTCAGCTCTGTCTTCTTCTAAACTTTCTTGCCAGGAGGCAGACCTCGATCTGGAACCTGCTCTTCCTGTCCCCAGATTCTGGAGTGGTTTTGTCCTGCTGTGCACTGTGTGACAATGGCAGGGAGAATCCATAGCTTCTTTGATAGTTGTCTGACTGCTCATCTACCTCTTGGATTTGACTTTCTGCTCCTTGAAGGTGGAGGTTATTTTACCATCAGATCCTCAATGCCTAGAGCATTGCCCAGCACATAGTAGGTGCTCAGCTCACAATTGCTAAAAGAAACAAGTAATCAAATGAATAAAAAACAATAAAGAAAAAAGAAAAGAAACGAGTAATCATGTCAATACTTTTGAATCTCCCTGCTCTCCTCTTGCATGTGCCAATGGCATGGAAAATGTTGGCTATAAGAATCATATTTAAAGCAAATAGACAAAAGTATGGGCAGAGAGAGGCTGCCAGTCTATGGAAATACTGGCTGCAGGGACACTGCAGGCTGTAGGCACTAGCACACAGTGCCTGTCCTCAGGAGTTAGTTGCAGCACCACCCCAGAGGGTGAGGAAGGTAAAGCTGGGTGGGCTGACTGACACAGTCCTCCAGAGAGATGGGGACAGCTCCCCAGAGGGTGAGGAAGGTCATAGCCGGGGGGACTCAATTTGGGTGCTCGTGGTGGGAGGCATGCAGTGAGGGGTGCGTGGTGGGGGGCATGTGGGAGGGGGTGTGAAGGACTCATTGGCCAAACTGTGGCTCTGAGAAGGAAGAGGGGGAGAGAGCCACTGTCATTTCTTTGTTTTCCTCATTTTCTGTACTTTTCCAGGTTTTTTTTTTTTTTTTTCTTTCTTTTCTGTAAGAATCTAAATCTAGCTGCAGTTGAGGGCTGAATCATTCTAAAGAATTGGAATAGATGGCGCTCTCTTGGTCAGCTCCTTTCTTTGAATAGTCAGTTCATTACACAGCACTGAGCATCAGCAAGGACCGACTCCTGCTCACCTCTGCAGGGCCCGGCATTCCCAAGCCCTTCGGCTTGGTCCTCAGACCAGCTACTTCAGTAGCAGCTGCTTCAGGCTGGCAGAATCAGGGGTGTGGGAAACAGTTCCTTCTCTTCAATAAAGATTTTGGTCTGGAATAATCTCGTATTTATAGAAAAGTTGCAAAGATGGAATAGAGAGTTCCTTCCTGTAGCTTCGTCTAGCATGAATTCTTCCTTTTCTTCTTTTTCTTTGGTGGAACCAGGGATTGAACTCAGGCTTTTGTACTTGCCAAGGAAGCGCTTATTCCACTGAGCCATCTCTCTGGCCCCCAAATTCTTCCTTTTTTTGAGGCACAGTCTTGCTATGCAGTTCAGATGGACTTTGAACTCACTTTGTATCTTTGGCTGGCCTCAAACTTGTGATCCTCCTGCCTCGGCCTCTCAAATACTGGGATTATGGACATACACCACCATGTCCAGCACTGAACTTCTTCCATATCCACCTATTTGTCAAAGTTAGTTAACCAAGGTACAGTAATCGTAACCTAAGCTACAGGCTGCTCAGCTGTCTCTAGTTTTTCCGCTACTGCTCTTTATTTCTGTTTGGGCTGAGATGTCTCATTTGCTTTGTTGGCCACATTTCCTCAGTCTCCTTGGAGCCATGGCTGTTTCCCAAGCTGTCCTGAGCTTCCCTTTCCTTCCTGAGTAGGTCTCCACAGACTGAGCTGGTCTCAGTCTCAGGCCCAGCAGGACTTAGAAGGTCCGTCCTGGAGGATCCCGGAGGGATATATTGAATTTAGCAAATCCCTGTTCACAGACTCAGTCAGAGCTGGCAAATAAGCAGAGGTTGCTCAGGCAGCTGGGGACCATTCTACAACCACAGCTCTGCTCTCTCTGGGAGGGAAAAGGCGTCATAGGGGCCACTCGACTGGAAGTGGTGGGAGGGACCCTTGGAGAACCAGGAGGAAGAGACTCAGGACTTGAGCTCCTCTCTACTGGGCCTCCAGAACTCAACCCAAAGCCAGATGGCAGGGCAGGGACCATCCATTCCTGGCCACAGGTAGAGACAGAGGGTGGACAACTGACCTGTAAGATTTGCATAAATGGTGTGTTTTATTTACCTGTTTTGTTATGTGGTTCTATGTAAGTTTTGAAAGGAGAGACAGTTACTTTTTCTGCAGCATAGCAACTTAAACTTTGAGCAGTAAAGATTTGAAAAATGTTCTTTCTTTTGTATTTGCAAAAGAATACAAACACAAATAGAAAAGGGCGTCTCTTGGTCAGGCAAGCCTGGGAACATAGTCTTTATATTATGGATAACTAAGTTAGGTAGAAATATTCCAGGCAGTCAGTCAGGACTAGCCCCTCGAGGGAGTCAGTACAAAAGATGAGAGCATCTCACAAGTATGGCTGGATATGCATCTGTTGGAGGCCAGGCCTCCAGATCAAGGCGGGATGACCAGGCCTCCAGGTCTCCCCATGGGGTAAGGTAAGTGGTGACAGCTGGTCTGATAAAGCCTGAATAGCCCTCCATCACCTCGGTGGGTGACCAAGACTCTGGGGTGCATCTCTACATGAAAAGTTCTTTGTTCTTTCCATGCCTCCCCACTGGACCAGCTTACATAGGTGACTGTACTTATAATCTTATTGGTTACTCATAGTTTGGTCCCATGTTGCACCCACTTCTTCGATTTTGCTCTGTGAAACTCCCTCTGTGAAGTGGACTCACTGGCAGCTCGGTCAGGAACCCCCTGCCTCTCAGAGCTGTCTGTCTCTCAGTAAATATTTGCAGCGCTTAACTTTAACTGTTCTTTGGAGTTCCTCCTCTGATTTGGAGGAACATGAACTCAGTGTACCTGCATCTAACAGGTTGGGATTAGAATATCCCCCATATATAATAAACTGAAAGTTCTCTATCATTTCCAGATCATTTACAGCTGCAGTTTCCTGGGGTTTGTTCAGTGGCAGTGTTTTGTTTTATTTTATGGGGTTTCAGTAGATGAGATTTCTCTTCCTTGATTCAGATGAAGAACAGAAGTAAGAAGGAAGGGGTACCAGCTCTGATCTGCATTCTTTGACATTGTTTGCCATTCGGGATGTGAGGCTGGAAGAAGCAGAAAGCTGGGTGGGCTTTGCCTCGCTGCACACTTTTCCTGCACACTTCCATCGCCCTCAAGAGGGGAGGAGCTTGTTTGTACCCAGGTTCTGTGGGGAGCAGAATTTGCCTCTGAAGGTTTGAGTGCAGCACGGTGGGGACTTCATGAATGGATGGGGGGTGTCCAACAAAATGGCCCTTGCTAGGGAACCTCACAAATTATTAACGTTTGCTTTGGACAAAATGCAAAGCAAATGCATTAAAATAATGACCAAATCTATTTTTTAGAAAGCCTATTTTATTGTTTAAAAATGGCTGCTACTCCCTTATCCTGGTTCTGAACTTTGGTGCAGAAACTCTGATTCTCTGAGGTGTCTGAGCCCCATGGTGTGAAGAGAAAGGTGTTGGAGAGAAAGGTGTTGAGCTAATATTTTGGAGCTGGCATCTCCCTTCCTGGGCCTGGAGGAAGGCTGCAGCAGAGCTCTTGCCCTACCTAGCCTTTCAGAGTTAAAACAGCCATTACAATCTGCATGTGTGTCTTGTCCTAATGAGCTGTCTCTGCTGGAGCTAAATGTAATTACTAAATAAACTTTTCCAGTTGTGCATTAATTATTGGTGCATGAATTATTTAATGAAAAGAGACCTAAATGACTAGTCTGGAAAGGCCCATTTCTGGGAAAAACATTCATTCTAACCCATCCCGGGTCACCAGTCTTGGAAGAACAAAAGCAAAGCAACAAAATGATGCTGAATGCTGGTGACTTTTGCCAGACCTGGCCCCAGGGTCCTGGGAGCACTGGGCTGTGAGCATCCGAGGAGAGAACTGCCGGGCTCGGGCTGCAGCAGGTCCTAAGGAGGATTCTGCAGCTGGGGTTTTAGGAGTGAAAAATCCAAGTGCCCTTCGGACTGCTTCCCGTGGGAAGGACCTCATGCACGTTGTCTCAAGACTGTCTACAGCCGATCTTTCCACCTGATGCAGGCAAGCTCACCAGCCTCTTCTCACTGAAACTTTTTGTTCTAAATGACCTGACATCTTCTTCCCCTAACTGTGATAGGTTTTTGGGCAAATTTGTGTTCGTCTAAAAGTTTCTTGGAAGAAATAAAGTCGTGCTCTTTAAATGATGGTTCTTTGTGCATTGGTGTTGCTCATTAGCTCTGACCGTGACTTTGTTGTTCCTTAGCCTGTGACAGTGTGGCTTAAAGTTCAGAGCGTAGGTCAGTGTAACTGAAATCTTTGGCAGAGCTGAAAAATGTCAGTGTGTCGTGCTTTCTCACAGAACTGTCATAGCTCCACACTACTCACTGCAGACATGGAGACCTTTTTGATTTTAAGACTCTGACCTGTGCGAGGGCTTGGGGCAGCAGGTGGTTAATGTGCCTCACTAGCTTATTTTTACTGTTTGGTTTTGCCAAACCCAACATCAGGGCTGGTGAGATGGCTCAGTGGTCTAAAGCACCTATTTGAACAAGCTTAGCAAAGCAAAGGGACCACGGTTCAATCCCCCAGCACCACATGCCAGCCAGCC
>NW_004524724.1:5396142-5397303 GCF_000260255.1 Octodon degus
TGGGGGCCTGGCCCTAGCTCAGTCCTTTAAGTGGCTGCTTCCACAAAGCTGTCAGCCTCAGGTTCCTGGAGTTCGAACCTCACAACTCTCCCGCTGGCCAGAAGTGCCCTGAAGGCATTCGAGGAAGAAAAAAAAATAAAACCCTTATTCCAAACCCAACATCAGTCATTAGCTATGTTACAAAGGTGCTCTCTATCCTCTACCATCTTCTCTGTGTGTATCAGGAACATTTTCCTTGTCACTCTGGTGGCAAACCATGATGTGTCTTCAACTCTGTTGCCTTCTACATTTCCTCAAAGTCAGTTAATAGCTGTGGTGGGCTGTGCAGTTCTCCAGGGTGATGTTTCCTTTCCCTTGGGCCCCATTCTTCTGGCCTGCTGTGCTGGGACACCCGCAGGCAAACCTGCTTGTCTTCGTGCTCCTGGCTCTTGTCATACACAGCCTTCTTGGGCCATTGCATTGGTTGGGTCTGACTCTTCTCTCAAGCTCTTGGCCAGGCCTTACCCATGGGGAAATCCCTGCCAGTGCCCGATGGGCATGTTTCTGTGGCACACACTGGATGCCAGGGGAACTCTGCCAGCTCCACTGGCTGGAGCACTGGTTGCACATTCTTGCTTCCAGGGTCCTGTGGAGCAAGAAAGACGCTGTGTGTGGTGGATGCTACAAAACTGGCCTCTGATCAATATTCCTGATGACAGGCTTTCCCTTGAGGGTAACTCTTGAAGCTTCCAGCTGGGAAACTGTGTACACTGTCCCCTCAAGGCTGCTAATGTGGAGTCTAATATCCTAAGCACCCTCTTTGCAGCATTCCCTTTAGAATTTGTAAGTTATAGAGACAAAAGGGTCTCATTACTCTATTCTTCTGGTTAAGGCACAATCACTGAATTCCCATTGAGTAGCAGAACTCTGCCAAACCCTGGCAAACCAAGCTGTGTGAAATGTAACTGAACAAAGAGTACTGGGAGCACATCCCTGTCAAACAGCTTAGGTTTATTAACTAGCTCATAACAATACCTCGCAGGAGTCCAGCTGGAGGCCTGGAGCCCATTACAATGTCTCATGCAGGTGTGTTGCACTGGGAAAGCCCAAAGATCAGTGATGGCCCCATGGAAGAGCAGAATCATGGTGTCTTAGTTACTCTTCTCTCATTGCTGGGACAAA